>NC_084821.1:63712233-63934868 GCF_958449725.1 Rosa rugosa | reverse complement strand
ATATATATATATATATATATATATATTTATATTGGCCCTATATGTTAGTCTCAAGTCAATGCGCTAACATTTACATGAAGCCTGCAACACTACACACCACAGTTCAGATCCGCATACCCTCGAGATTTATCCTCAATTCACTTGTCACTTTATTCATCTCATCCTTCTTCTGTTGAGTCTTCTTTTTCATCAATCGCGCCCGGGGTAGAGGAGGCACATCATGAGCAATGCAGTCTTCCACAATCCTCCTCACTATATTTATTCCTTGGAGTGAACCATGCACCAATCACAACAATGGTGTTTCCCTACTCAATTATAAACCAAATTAAAAATAGTTAAGTTCCGAATTATCATTTCACCCTCAGCAAAAAGAAATGTCAATCATAAGCATCAAAATATCTAAAGAACATTGACCTTAAGAAAAATTCCACAATCTGTTAGTTCAAACAGTAGTACCTGCATCCGAATTATATTTTGAAATATTAGCAAAACAGCTCAAATAAGCCAATAAGGAATTAAAGATATTTGCCTAGACATTTATATTTATCTTTTAAACTTTATAAGAGTGCGAAGATCAGTTAAACATGTATATTTATATGATTTTCAGAATATATTATGCACCTTTAGGACATAGCCAGCCAGAAGCTTCCTCCGTGCAAGAAATTGCTCCTGCAAATAATAGTAGAAATCAGAAAAAGGCTAAAAAGTGAAGACTGAGCTTTGGCACATCTTTAGAACTACAAATAGGATTTAGTCTGGTACATCATGAACTAGGCAGCAGAATAACCAAACTAATATTCCTCATGTTAGGTTCATGATAACTCCTGTGTCACTAAATCCGAACCAACCCTACATCTTTCTAATATCACATAAAAGCTTTACTCGCAACATTACAGTTCTAAATCTTTTTTCCTCTTATACGTACACTCATTCCGCATGTTGACTTCAGATTTATTCCTACTTCACTAAACCCTTTCTAACATCAAAGAAAAATTTACCAGCTGAACTAAAAGGCCACTCATATTATAATATCCTCACATGTATACAAAATCATGTTTCACTAATCAACTCTAAACCCTTTCTAACACAAAAGCTGTACTTTCTACGTTACAATGTTTAACTTTATACGTACTAACTTCGCATTAGTCATGATCTTGTGAGAAAAACTCTAACCAACACAAAACCTTATATCGAACAAAAGTTTTAATGACCACATGGCAATGCTATAATTAATAGTATCGCCCAACAACTAGAGAGAATGCTTTTCAAGAAGAATCAAGAGACACCAGCTACAGGAAAACAAGAATTAGAAGCAAATTTATGCCATACCCACCTTAGTGATCCCGTACATATTGCAAATCCCCCCTTCTTGATTCCCAATCTTGATGATGTCGTACTGGAAACTGCAATCCAGTACTCGTATTGCCTGAATCAAAAGGGTGTGCACTCAAATCAGAAAATCAATACAAATAGGTTCGGGGAAATGATCATTTACCCAATTTTAGCTTAAAAATTGCTCACTTGCTCCACTAAGAGTTTTTTAACCCCATTTACCCAAAACACTCTAAGGGATTATTTCCCTATTACCCAATTAATTCTTTTATTTATTTATTATTATTATTTTTTGACTTTTTTGCCCTCTCCTTCTTTCTCACTTAGAGAGAGAAGTCGTTGGATACCTTGCCGGACTCCGGTGACTAGTGGCCGGCCGCGGACTCCGGTGACCGGAATCCGGCGATTGGTCCCTAATTATACCCAGTAACCATATTATTGCCCCCCAATAATCATATTATTGCCTCCCAAAAATCACATTGTTGCCTCCAATAATCATATTATTGCCGTCCAGTGAATTGTATGAACTCCCAAAATCAAAATGAATACACTACAAGCACAATTGATCAATTTCTAATCATATTATTGTCTCCAAATAATCATATTATTGTCTCCTAATAATCATATTATTACCCTCCAATAATCATATTATTGCCCTCAAGTGAACCAAAATGAATACATTACAGATACAATAAAAAAAAAAAAAAATTCCTCCTCGCCTGCAGCAGCCTGCATCCCAGGCTCATCCCAGCCCACTACCTTCCCAGCCTTGCCGCTTGCGGGCATAGCAGCATCCCACCCCCCTCCACCCACCGCTGCTGCAATAGAATTTCAGAGAATTTGGGACATGGCCAAGCAACAGACAATTTCCAAAGCTTGAATTTCCCAAACCCAGACCAAATCCGAAGCCCACTAGCAACATAAGCCGGACCCGTTTCTCCCCGGTCCGAGATCGCGAACCGAGTGTTCGACTCCGGGATCGTCGTCTTCAAGTGCTTCGTCGTCTTCTCTACTCGACTCCGGCCGCCGCGCTCCTACCAGGTCTAATTGAAGAATCCTTCAGATCGTCTCCTTGCCGCCGACGAGCCAACCATGATTCGAACTGTGCAGCAAAATCGATCCAGAACAGAGCATCCCCCTCCCTGCCCCGGCGATTAAGCGTCGACGCGATCCGGTGCAGCATCGATGCCTGAGTGAACAAGGACAGGAGAGAGAGAGAGAGAGATAGACAGAGAGAGAGAGAGATCGGTGAGGGGGGAGGAGAGAGAAAATAGATCGGAGAGAGAGAGAGATGTAATTTATTGATTAAAATAGGGGCAAAACTGTCAATGGATGTTAAATCGGGTAAATGGGGTTAAAAAACTCTTAGTAGAGTAAGTGGACAATTTTTAAGTTAAAATTGGGTAAGTGGTCACGACCCCAATAGGTTCAAACTAAAGTAACAATTTCACTGAATTTGCACTTTTCAGTAAAAGTAGTCGTAGGTATCATATTTTATTTAAAGGTGTATCTTGAATCTGAGCTATGAATTAAAAATACTTCTAACAGAAAATTAAGCATATCAACAACTTTACATCAAATCATTTAAATATATACAACAGCTAATTAGTTATAACATATAACAAGGTAGCAAAGGATCAGCCATTTTACCCATTCTGCCGGAACACTTCTTGACAAAAGCTCCAAAACATCCATAGCCCTGAGAATAATATTTGGGTCTTGATCCCTTGTGGCTCTTGCAACTTTCATTTTACCCTCAACCTAAGCATAGTTAGAAATTAAATAACTTAATAATATGCGAAACAATACAAAATTTACAAACTCAAGAAAGCGTTCTAAAACGCCAAACTCTACTAAAGAAGATTCCACTTTTGGCCAACTTTCTTGCAGCAAATCCACATCTACACAAAACATGCAAAGGCCCAAATGTGAGAAAAAAGTCTTCTTTGAACTAAACTATAATGGTACAAATTTACAAAATCAAGAACAGAATAAGTCTGATAGCAAATTATGATAGCTTAATTTCAAAAAGCTTCCTCGAGTCTTTTCTCTCAAGTCTAACAAAACTTAGAAAGAAAAAATGGACTTTTTTTTTTTGTATGAATATCCATGTAGAAACGACTGGACATGCCGGAATTTCATAATTCCCCAATCAAGCTTAGCTGACAATTAGCATTTAGTATTTCAATATTTATAGATACATTATAATTTTGTTGAGCGGATTTTGGAAAACGGTATAGAGACAGAGTATGATGAATATGCATATACAGATAACACTAACAGACATGACAGTGAGTGTGTATTTTTTCTTTTTCTTTTTGAGGATCAAAACTTGAACAGAAAAACAAAAATTAGAGTAGACAGACGAGAAAGGAAGAAGGAAGGTACTGAGGAATTCGTTGTAGAACTTGGTGTAAGAGACGACATCAAAATCATTCTCGAACTCAGACACTTCCACCTCGATCTGGTCCGCTTTTGGGTTGCTGTTCTCCATTGCAGATTTGCAGCTGTGGGTTTTGTCTGGGTGTGAAACCCTATATGAGTTCAGATCGAAAGGCGAGCTAGAAGAGTGTGTGTGTTTCAAAGGGTATGGTTCCGGTGCCGAAGAAGAATAGAGTCATTAGAGTGGGGGGTTTTTATAGGAGCAAAAATGACTCCCCTTAGATAATGACTCTCTCCATGATTTGGTAGGAAGATACTTACTTAATACATTACTAATCATGCCACGCGCTTTACCTTGTACGCGCCAAGACTTTCCTTTTTCAATTATGAACAGTAATAAACAAAAGACAAAAAAACAGTCCGAAAGAAACATTAGGAGAAATAAAAAGAAGAGATTTGGTGGGGACTAGCAAGCTGTAGGGTGGCTGGGTGGGTGACCACATTCTTATATTAAACAAATGAAATCGAGCCCAATTCTTTTGGTTTATTAACCTAATTATCTTTATAATAAATAAGAGATCATGAATTCGACTCATACAAAATTAATTGTTTTAATTATAAATAAATAAAAAAATTAAATTATTTTTCATATTAATGCATTAGATCATACTGCCCATATTAATATTTAAAGTAAAATTCATTAGGTCGTAATGCATAAAAGCCCCCCCCCCCCCCCCCCCCCCCCCGCGTCGAGAATTAGAGGCTTTATTTACTGCATCTGCCAAAGAGCCTCACTCTAATAGTCTAACTATATAAAGGGAAAAATAGAGGGGTAGTAGTGACTGCAATGATATCATTGGAGAAAGACAATTTTTTTTTTTTTTAAATTCAAACACAAAGTATATGTATTTAGTAATTACACTAATAATTTCAAACTTCACCACAAAAAAGAAAAGCATTGAGAACTAATCACTCTGTTTAGTAATTGGCTTCTCTCATAAGAGATATCAAATTGTTCTTAAAGAAGCACATATAACACAAGTTGTCTTGCATCCAATAAGGCAGTGCATAAACAAATGTTTTTCTCTCTAGTTTTTTCTTCTTCTACTCTCGTTTGAGCTGCTTGGGTTGGCAGCGGTGGGAAGCGCCTCCTCATCTCCGGTTAGGTTTGCAAGTGCGGCTAGAGCAGGCAAATTTGTCTCTGGTTAGGGTTCTGTCCCATTTATTAGGCTGGAGCTTCTTTCATTTGGGCTTGGGTTCTCGTGGTTAGGCTTGGGCTGCAAGTTTATTTTTTTATTTTTCCTCTTATTTTGTAAGAATTCATTTTATCTTCGAGAAAGAATTTGTAGGTCTTCAGGATTGAGGATTGTCGCCATGCCAGGGTACCTAATAGCATCTTTGCTATTTTAGCTATTGGGGACGTTCGCCTTAGATTGGGGTTGACACGCACACACAAGGCCTTTCTACTGAATGAACAATTTTCTTAGCTATTTTAAAGGATCCCTTGTGGGACTCATTTTTCGATTGCATATCATCATCTCAACCGTTCATTTTTTAGGTCTCTATTAGTACATCATTGATGCAAATTTTCAGTCAAATTGATGATCGTTAAGGTATTTATAATTGTGTCTGACTATTTTAAACATAAAAAGTTTAGGTTGGACAGATTATGTTTGTTCATCAATTTGATCTAGTTCCGTACTTTTACAATCATCAATTTAGCTGAAAATTTGCATAAGTCATCTATTCATGGAGACCTAAAAAATGAACGGTTAGAGATGTTGATATATGATCGAAAAATGGGTCTCACACTCTCACAAGAGATCCATTAAAATAGCCAAAAAAAGAAAAAAAGAAATGGAATTGGTATATATATATATATATATATATATATATATTATTTATACCCTACACACACACACACTCGATCTGTGTGTGTTTAGGGTTTAGGGTGTGTGTATGTATGTGTGTGTGCGCGCGCCCCTCTCTTAAAGAACATGTGAAAAGATATTAATCACTCTTTACATATTTGAGATTTTGAGTACATGGCCTATGTAGATTAAGAGTTCAAAATGCGCACATCATGCATATATGATTGACTAATTAATATCCTCCTGATCGAAAGAACATATTCAAATTTGAATGCGTATATACATATAGTAGCTATAGCTATTTGTCATATCTAAGATTCTAATTTCACATGCATGAATTTAGAATGGTATTTACGTGTAATTACATTTAGAATATAACCCGCAGTAGATGAACTCGTCTCCAAAAATACGTTATGAAGCTTACCCTGACTCATTAATTGAAAGATGCGAGTTCAATCGTGGTAAACCACCGAAACCATGTCCAAGAGTTTGCCTAGTATTCGACTCTCCTAACACATGCAGGTATTCAAGAAGTGTGGAGTTTTTCCGTATTAACAGTTGCTCATATGATCATATATCTTTATACGATTGTCTGATGCATACATGAGGTTAAAGAAATGCGGGATTAATTTTGCTTTGAATGCCAAACTATATATCTGAGTTTGAGTAATTCGACTTGTTTTCTGATACTTTGCCATATCGGAGAGACAGAGACCACTATATCAAGCCACTGCAGACAAGTATATTTTGCAACATAATACGTGCAGGAAGCTAGTTTAGTATAATTTGATTACAAATTTATTGTTTTCATCATTATTTCATGGTTTATAGAAATGTGGTAAGCGGTGGACTACATGCCTATATTTAGACACCGCCATCATAACCTTTTTTTTTTTTTTTGTTCCAGTCTCACAAAACAAAATTATATGCCCAAAATGTTATTTCCAATTCAATGCGCTAACATTTGCATGAAGCCTACAATACTACGCAGTGACGGAGCCAGAATTTTAAGTTTACTACGGCACAAATGGATATATCAAAACATACAAAAACTGATACGGCGGATCACAGTTCAGAGTTCAGACCCGCATACCCTCGAGAATTATCATTAATTCACTTGTCACTTTATTCATCTCATCCTTCTCCTTTTGAGTCTTCTTCTTCATCAATCGCACCCGGGGTAGACGAGCTAGGCACATCATGAGCAATGCAGTCTTCCACAATCCTCCTTACTATATTTATTTCTTGGAGTGAACCACCAATCACAGCAATGGTGTTTCCCCTAACAAAAATTCCACAACATGTCAGTTCAAACAGTACCTGTAAGACATAGCCAGCCAGAAGCTTCCTCCGTGCGAGAAATTGCTTCTTAGTGATCCCGTACATATTGCAAAGCCCTCCTTCTTGATTCCCAATCTTGATGATCTCATACTGGAAACTGCAATCCAGTACTCGTATTGCCCAATCTGCCGGAACACTTCTTGACAAAAGCTCCAAAACATCCATAGCCCTGAGAATAATATTTGGGTCTTGATCCCTTGTGGCTCGGGAGACTTTCATTTTACCCTCAACCACATCCAGGGTGCATAGGACGCCATATTCTTTTAAAGAAGATTCTACTTTTGGCCAACTTTCTTGCAGCAAATCTACGTTGAGGAATTCGTCGTAGAACTTGGTGTAAGAGACGACATCAAAGTCATTCTCGAACTGATCGAGACACCTCCACCTCGATTTGGTCCGCTTTTGAGTTGCTGTTCTCCATTGCAGATGTGGGTTTTGTCTGGGTGTGAAACCCTAGATGACTTCAGATCGAGAGACGAGCTAGATGAGAGTGTCTGTTTGGAAGGGTAAAGTTCTGGTGAGTGGGAGGTTTTATAGGAGCAAAAATGACTCTCCTTGATTAGGTAGGTAGATAATGACTCTCTCCTTGATTAAGTAGGAAGATACTTACTTGATACATTACCAGTCATGCCACGCGCTTGACCTGGTACGTGCCAAGACTTTCGTTTTTCAATTATTAGACAGTTATAAACAAAAGAGAAAAAACAGTCCAAAAAACATTAGGAAAGTCTTTCGCAATGTTGATCAAAAGGCCATTCAAGTTGCACTTTGCTACAGCTACTATGTTTCATTCTTATTCAAACAACTCGCTTATACATCCAAATTCTCCTTCTAATACTGCACGAATTAAATAGCATCATTCTCCTACTGATTTTATTAAACTAAATTTTGATGGTTTAGTTCGTTGCAATAATCAAGCTGTTACAAGCTTTATTATCAGAAGTGATCAGGGTATTCCCATTCTTGCTTCTTCTACGAAGTTAGGTTATTCTGATGTTCTTGTAGCTGAGGCCTCGGTGCTTAGAGCTGGTTTGTAAGCTGCTGCTATTCATGGTCTGTCTAAAATAAAGGTCGAAGATGACTCCAAGATATTGATAGACTATATCACCAACAAGATAACAATCCCTTGGAAAATTCATATGCTAGTTTAAGATATCGAATGTTTAGCTTCACAATTTTCTGATATTGAATTCAAGCATGTCTGGCGCGAGGTAAACTTCGTGGCTGATGCATTTGCTAATTTAGGACACACCATTGATATAGCTAGCTGGAAACACAGCCTCCCTCTTAGTGTTTTACATGCTTTTAATTTTGATTTTCATGAGTTAGGTTGTATTAAGGACTTTTCTTTGTAATTTGTTTTCCTCATCGAAAAAAAATTAAGAAAGATTTGTTGGGGACTATAGGACGCTTTAGGGTGGCTGTGTGACCACGTGTTTTTACAATTTAATAAGATTTATATATTTTTGTAGTAAATATAAAAATTGAGCTCAGTGCCATTTGATTTAATATCATAAATCTTTTATTTGACTTACGAAAGATTAGTTATCATAATTCTCAATTGGTTGTGAAAAAAAAAAATGGAACCAATTTAAAGAAATGCAATATGTTACCTAGACATGTCAATGGATTACTTTACAATTTTTTTTTTAAAATTAAGTTTTGAACCAATTAGACTCACATGACACACCCATATTAACATTTAAAGCAAAATTCGTCGCGCCACTAGGCCCAATACCTCGAGAATTAGAGGTATTACTTCATAAGCCGAAGAGACTAGCTACATAATTAAGGGAAACCCACAGGCAAATATGAGAAACCCAAAGGCATAATAAAAAGAGAAAATTTTACAAAGAGTACCCGAATTAAGGCTCATTCTAAACTTTAGTACCCGACTATTCAAAACTATCACATTGGTACCCGATGTTTGAAATCCGACCCAACAATCGTACACGCCGTTACTAACGGTGTTAAGTAGCACATTTTGAGGGATATTTTAGTCATTTCATGTCTTAATCCAATTTTTTTTTTTAATTAAAAAAAATTATGAGACCAATTTTTTTTTATTTTTTTTTTACATATGATGCAACTGGTCTCATAAATGGGGAGAAAATCAAGGAGAGAGAAACCAAGTTGCAATGAATAAAAAAAAAAATTGGATTAAGACATGAAGTGACTAAAATATCCCTCAAAATGTGCTACTTAACACCGTTACTAACGGCGTGTACGATTGTTGGGTCGGACTTTAAACATCGGGTACCAATGTGATAGTTTTGAATAATCGGGTACTAAAGTTTAGAATGGGCCTTAGTTCGGGTACTCTTTGTAAAATTTTCCCTAATAAAAAAGAGTACGGCAAATTTTTGAACCTTTTTGAAACATGAGAAACCCACAGGCAAATGATCCTCGGTCAGTTTCTGTGTAATATTACATTTGATCTCTCTGTTTCGGTTCTCAATCACTTCCGAAACAACATATTTAATTTATTTACTCAAGACTCATTTCCACAGCCTTTTACAACCACAGTAGTAACTAAACTCCCTAATAATGATGAAAATAACTCCACCACTAACTTAATTGTCTGGTCATTTAGGATTCTGTTGGGAAAATGAGCCTCATAGAACACCATTTAGACACGCAAAGCTTGGAGATTCATTGTCACTTCACTCGTCCTTTTGATCCTCCTGTCCTTCATTGCTTGGCTCTTCTTTTTCATCCTCTGGACACGGGGTGCAGGAGGCACATCATGAGCTATACAGTCTTCCACAATCCTCCTTACCATCTTTAATCCATGAAGTGAACCCAGGACAGCAATAGTGTTTCCCTGTTCATTCAGAGGCATATTATAATTCATAAACAATAGTTTTACTTCACATGCACTCATGCAGGCGAGGAGGGGAGGACCAGAAAAGGATATGTCAGACATAATGTTCAAAATAACATTAACATTGACCTTGAGAAAAATACCACAAGCCGTCACGTCAACAAGTCCCTGCATCCCATTGTATGTGAACAGTTAGAGAATAAACATAATAGTATCAATAGAATGTGAAGATAGAACAAAGCCTGATATACTTTAGATTAGGGCTGGCCTGAGTCGGTTTTACACTTTCAAGTCCAGAAACCAGAACCGGAACCGAGATGACATAATCGGTTCGGGTATGCTGTTTTTTTTATCAAGAACCGATATGGAACCGAACCGACCATATTCGGGTCGGTTTCTCGGTTTTTCGGTTCCAAGATCAGTTCGGGTCCTGTGAAGGTTTTTCGGTTTCGGTTCCAAGTTCGGTTCGGGTCCAAGTTCGGTTCCTCGGTTTTTCCATACAGAAAAACTGTTTTTCAGCATTTTCTAGTCTGCAGCTTCCAGTTTTCCTGATTTCCATACATACATTCAAATGATTCAATATTGCAAATACCATTCACTCATAAAACTCAACAATCAACATCAACATAACAAATTAGAAATTTCTAGCAAACTCCCAAACTCTCAAACCATGAAACTGATCAAAGCATTAAACCATCAAACACACAAAATATTGAAACTGCATCAATTTGCAGCAAACTAAAATACTGAAACAAACCAACTAAAATGAATCAAACCAACTAAAATTGAAACAAACTGAAACAAACCAACTAAAATTGAAACAAACCAACTAAAATTGAAAAAGTTCATGAATGATCAATATTTCATCAAAGTGCATTACTGCAAACAATCAAACATTTCCAGCATGGCTTCCTCAGTTCCTCTTCATCAATGCAACAAGGCTTCCAGCCTTCCATCAATAGATTCAATACCAAATATGCATACAAAATAACAAATCTAAAATCAATGATATTAGGATAACTTAAAAAAAAAAAATTGAACTTCAAATGAAGCAAAAATGTTCAGACCTTTATGCATCCTTGATTGTTGATGAATTGCATCATTTTTTATGCCTTTTCTTCTTGGTTGTAGGGGCAGAAGCCGAAGCCTCAGAACTCTTGGTTGTTTTGCCACTTGGGTAAGATGTAGATGCAGCAGCAATAGCGTTCTTGGCCTTCTCAGCTTTTTCTCTATCCTCTTTTTCATGGTCTGCACGATGTCAAAACTCAAAACAGTCAATCTCATATAAATTGCCCAAAGTTGTTGTACCAGATTCAAAAACAGTAAACTAAAAGGATTAATTTCAGTTTACCCCCCTGAGGTTTGGGGGTGTCATCATTTCACCCCCCAAACTCTCAATTTCACTTTTTTACCCCCTGAACTTTCCAATTTCAATCAGTCGTGTCCAATTTCTCCTATTCCGTCCAAATTGGACTTTAACTCTGACTTTAGAGGGGTAAAATGGTCATTTCAAGACAAAAAATAAAAAAAATAAAAATAAAAATAAACAAATTCGTTTTTTTTTTTTTTTTTTTTTCTGTTTTTTCGTTTTTTTTTTGTTTTTTTTTTTTATGTTTCTTCGTTTTTTTTTTTTTTTATTTTATTTTGTCTTCAACCTATACACCACAAGTTATAATAGGTTTATAAAAATAAAAAAATACTCTAGGTGGTTAAAAGCCGCTCGCTGGTCTACGATATTTGTTATATATCTCCGATAAAGTGAAGAATTTTAGAATATATCCCCAATAAAGTGAAGAAATATCTGTAAAAAATAATTTTACACTTTATCTGTAAATAAATATCTGTATATCCCCAATAAAGTGAAGAAATATCTGTGTAAAATCATTTTTGGTCTACGATATTTGTGATATATCTCCAATAAAGTGAAGAATTTTAGGATATATCCCCAATAAAGTGAAGAAATATCTGTAAAAAATGAGTTTACACTTTATCTGTAAATATCTGTATATCCCCAATAAAGTGAAGAAATATCTGTTTAAAATCATTTTTTACAGATATTTATTTACAGATAAAGTGTAAAATTATTTTTTATAGATATTTCTTCACTTTATTGGGGATATATCCTAAAATTCTTCACTTTATCAGAGATATATCACAAATATCGTAGACCAGCGAGTGTGTAAAATCATTTTTTACAGATATTTATTTACAGATAAAGTGTAAAATTATTTTTTACAGATATTTCTTCACTTTATTGGGGATGAATTTTAGGATTCTTCACTTTATCGGAGATATATCACAAATATCGTAGACCAGCGAGCGGCTTTTAACCACCTAGAGTATTTTTTTGTTTTTATAAACCTATTATAACTTGTGGTGTATAGGTTGAAGACAAAATTTAAAAAAAAACAGAAAAAAAAAAAAAAAAAAAAAACGAAAAAACAGAAAAAATAAATATATAAAAACGAATTTTTTTTATTTTTTTATTTTTTTGTCTTGAAATGACCATTTTACCCCTTAAAAGTCAGAGTTAAAGTCCAATTTGGACCGAATAGGAGAAATTGGACACGACTGATTGAAATTGGAAAGTTCAGGGGGTAAAAAAGTGAAATTGAGAGTTTGGGGGGTGAAATGATGACACTCCCAAACCTCAGGGGGGTAAACTGTAATTAATCCAAACTAAAAACATCAAAAATACATACCAGCTTCAATCTGTTCGTATGACTCCATTTCCTCCATAGTTGGAATGTACTCCAACCCCATAATAGCATCAGACTTCAACCAATTTTGTAGACATATCAATTTTTCAACTGTTTTTGGGTTTAAAGAGCTTCTGTATGGATCTATTACCCTTCTCCCAGTGCTGAAACTTGACTCACTCGCAACTGTAGACACTTGTATTGCTAATACATCTCTAGCCAATGATTGCAAGTTGGGATATTTACCTCCATTCAGCTTCCACCAATCCAAAATCTTCCAATCATCATTTTCAGCAGGTTTTTCTATAGGGTCCAGCAAATATCTATCAACTTCATGTCCCACCACAACATCGTTATTCTGTTCAAGCTGCCTATTCCAGTCTTCTTGCATAACAGCCCTATTCCCACTAAGAATCCTTGCTTTGCTTCTAGTCTTACTAGTAGTTGCTGCACTAGTACTTGGATCTTTACCTTTGGTCTTGGTCTGTCCACTATGTGCACCATTAGACTGCCCATACAAGTCACACAAGTCTACCACAAGCTGCTTTACTTCATCACATTTCTTCTTGATCTCCCAATCACACAAATTCAACATTGTATCACACAACCAACTAATGTTTCTCAATTTATACCTAGGATCTAAGACCAAAGCAACTAGGAAGAGTTGGTTCAGGTCATTTAAGTTCCCAAAATACTTGGAATATTTGGCCTTCATCTTGACTGCCATGTTGTACAAGACTTGGTCTGCTTCACTTGAATCAGGCCCTACCCCAATAGAACTGAGATCTTCAAGCTCTGCTTCAATAGTAACAATATCATGGAATGCCTTGTGTGCAGTGGGGGTAAGTGAAGCACTAACATTAAGGGTCACATCGTAGAAGACTTTCAAGAACTTCACAAAAATTGCTGCATTGTCCCAATCTGCATCACTTGGTGGCCCTATCCTTTTTAGAGGCACTTTCTTCTTACTCTGATTTTCAGTTTCATCATCATCTTCAACTTCCTCTTCTTCATCAAAGTAGCTTTTGTACCTTGAATCCTCCTCATCCTTCAATCTTTCAAATGCCTTTTTTTAACTCCAAAGCTGTGTCCAACATAAGAAAGGTGGAATTCCACCTTGTCGGAACATCTAAGATGCAAATTTTATTGCATCCAACTTTCTCCTGCTCTACACAGCTTTTAAATTCATCCAACCTTGCACCCGAACTTCTAACGTATCTCACAGCATTCCTTATGCTAACCACTGACCTCTCCATCATCATATTCAATCCACTCCTCACAATTAGGTTTACAATGTGAGCCAAACATCTCACATGCATAAACTTACCTCTACAAATCGGTTTTATGTCCCAATTGCCCATTTTCGTCCTAAGGTAATCAATGGCATACTTATTGGCAGAGGCATTGTCAACAGAAATTGTTAAAACCCTCTCTATTGACCAATCAACCAAACACTTCTCCAAGATTTTTCCTATGGTTACACCATGGTGGTTTGGAACCACACAAAAAGCAAGCACTCTTTTGTGCATCTGCCATCCCCGATCAATAAAATGGGCAGTAATTACCATGTAGTTTATATTCTGGCAAGAAGTCCAAGTGTCCGTTGTCAAACACACACAGTGAGACTTCAATTCCCTCCTCAACTCCTCCTTCTTGGCATCATACATGCCTAGAAAGGTTTTGACTATGACTTTCCTACATGGAACTTTAAACAAGGGCACAGCAACACTGCAAAAATACCTAAAACCCGGTTTTTCAATGAAACTAAATGCAAGTTCATCGACAACTATCATATGAGTTGCAGCTTCCACACAATTATCTTGTGACCAATTCACACTAACCAAACTACTCTGACCTCTTCTACCATCACTAGTCAAAACCTGTTGGCCGGATTCTAAAACTACTCTACCAGGGTATCCCTTACACACTATCTCAATGTGTTTCCTAAGAGAAGATGTACCATTTTCATATGAATTGCATGCCAAATGAGTCGGACAGTACTTACATTGAGCTCTCTTAGTATGGCCAACCACTTTCTCCACTCCATCGATAGTCTCAATTAAAGGATGATCCTCCTTCGTGAAGTGATCCCATACGTCAGACCTCTGCTTGCCTTTCTTCTTCTCTCCTCTTTTCCTCTTGGCAACAGAGCTGCGAGCAGACGGAGCAGTAGAAGCTTTCCTTGCTTTCTTAGATTTTGGATCAGCTGCTACTTGTTCTGCCGCGGGGTTGTTGCTTGCAACTACAATGTCATTGCAAGCGGACGGTTCATCACTGGAATCGGATCGGTTAGAGGAGCTAGCAGATGTTTCGGACATGGAAGTAGATCTCAAAGGCAGCAAGCTGCAAGCGTATGTACAACCTCAATACCTTCTGGCCTGAAATGAAGACACCAAGCAATTTTGTTAAGCAATATTTCCTGGCCTCAAAACAGATGCAATAAATTTTTTTCATTAACAGTTAACAAACAAAAAAACTGAGCAAAACAGATGCAATATATTTTTTTCATTAACAGTTAACAAACAACAAAACTGAGCAAAACAGATGCAATATATTTTTTTCATTAACAGTTAACAAACAACAAAACTGAGCAAAACAGATGCAATATATTTTGAATTAATAAAAACAATTTCTTAAGTACAACCAAACCAAAATTTAGATCAATTTTGAAATCATAAAAAACAATGGATGAGCTTAGCTACCTGCAATGATGGTGGCTTGAGTTGAGCTCTAAGATCCCGTTTTGCAAATGTAACTATGAATGCAGCTTCCTTTTTCTTTGCTTTCTCCAACTGGTGGGAAAAAAAATTAAAAATTAAAAGATGAACAAAAGCTGGAGATTACTGATGACTAATAAAGGAACGATGAACACAAACCTGTTCTTTCAGTGACTCCTCGGAGTTTTTCAGGGTCTGAAGATACATGTTGAATATCAAAAGGTAAGTTGATTCTCATAGAATAACAAGTATAATGTAAATTACATAATATAATGGTATGCAAAGAAGGAAAACACTGATGATATTGTGAAACTAACCAGGAGAAGTCCCCGGATTTATAAAGGGTTCATTCTGAAATGCAGAATGCCACTTCTGAACCTCAGATTTTGCAGCATCATATTCCATCTGTAACCAAGAAGATCATAATTTAATATATGAGAGAAGAATTAGAGGTGGTGCATGCATCAAGAGGTGCCATGAATCAAGCATGTGACTAGAAGGAATTACATTTGACATGATTTTTAAAATTACACACTAGTAAGCATTAGATTTTCCAACTAGATGGAATTTGATGTCACATGAGTGATATATCACTAACTGTAGAAGGATAATGAAGAGATAGAAACGAGGGAAAATGAAATATGATACATACTTGGCACTTTGCAAGATCATCCTTAGATAGTAATGAAGACTGCAAAACAAATTCATTGTCATAATCAATTTAGGCCCTCCTGAATATTCAATGCAAAACCAACTGCCCAAGGTATAGAAGTTTGATCAGTAAACTATAAACCATTCTAGATTTCAGAGTACCTCTCACGCAGAGACAAAATCATTCCTGTTGCAACACCGGGAGCAATTTCTTCGACTTTTGCTTTAACCTACATTGTAAATAAATCACTATCTTTCTCTAAGGGACTAAACAATAACCGAACGATAAGCAATGCATATATCAGATGTAACTTGTTAAAGTTCCCTTCCTATATATCCTATTAAAAACTATTCAAATTTCCAAATGAATGCCATGAATGAATATAAAGAATTAAAGATACCTGCTTTGAGCCAAAGAAATCATCTTCGTCCTCAATCTCCCCAAAGCTTCTCTTGTTACCTTAATTTCCACACATCAAAATGAGAACACAAAAATCAATAGCGAAATTCAATCACACATTAAGAGCCAGCGTTTGGTCACAGCGAAATTAAAAAAAGGCAAGAGTTGCCAAGTAATTGCCTAATCAAATCGAATAAATGGGTTGCCAAATTAACCACATAGGATTCCAAATTCAACCAAGCAAACAAAACCCAGTAAGCAAAAACCATCAAAAATTGAAACTTTGAAACAAACAAGAACAAAGTTTGAATTTTTATACCACAAATCTTGATGGGTGCTCTAACAAATTGGGTTGTTGCAAGAAGATATCTTTAGAGGCAGAGCAGAGTTGTCGGATCTCGGACTCCAATAGCTGCACGCCTGCACCTGCTTTCCGGGTCGGCCTCGGACTTCAAGAAGATGGCTGAAAGATCAAAGACTGAAACTTGAAGAGAGAAGAAGAAGAAGAAGATGAAGGAGAAGGATAAGAGAGGGAGTGAAAGAAAAGCATGAGACTGGGGTCCAGACTTACATTGATGGAGGTCGAAGACGGGGATGCATCAACCAAATCGCAGATGGCTAACAGCCCAACACAAATCGAAGACGCGATGGTCTTGCTCGTCGGGGCTGCATCCGATCTTTGAGGGCGATCGTCTTGGTCGTCTGGGTTTTGAATCTTTTGATCGTCTTGGTCGTCTGGGTTAGAGAATGGAGAGTTGGGGTTTTGAGAGGCAGTTTGCGATAGAGAGGCAGTGAGCGATAGAGAGAACTAGAGAAATTTTAGGGTTTTGAACTTTTGATTGAATGGATAGATCGGAATCATCGGCGCCTGATCAAATGAGAATGGGTTTATTTTAGAGAAATAAGCTCGGCCCTTATATCCACTTATACACTGACATATGTATTTCGGTTCCAAGGGTGTTTTAAAAACAAGAACCGGAACCGAACCGATAATACTTCATTAGGAACCGAACCGAGCAAAATGTAAATATATATACCCTAAAACCGAACCGAACCGGGTTTTTCGGTGCGGTTCGGTGCAGTTCCTTCAGTTTTTCGGTTCGCCAGGCCAGCCCTACTTTAGATCACAATATGCACCTTCATGACACCGCCCATGAGAAGTACCCTCCGTGCAAGAAATTGCTCCTGCAGATAGTAGTAGAAATCAGAAAGGCCAAACATTGAGCTTTTGCATATCTAGCACTACAAAGAGGTCTGAGGCAGACTCAAGTCACTCAACAGGCTCATCCACATATTACCTTCACAGTAATTCATGTTTCACTAAACCCTTTCTAAGATCATACAACACCAAGGTCAACTCGATCATACCCTTATATTGTATTTTCTTCACAAATTGTTTTCTAAACCTTTGCATAGTCAAAGAGAAGAGAAGCTTTACCCTCATGTTACATTGCCAAAACATATAGGGATCCTTATATTAATCATTATATCTTTTCAAGAGTGTGCTTACTCTAGACCTTCCTTAAATCAAACAAAAGCTATAATAGTTTTTACTCCATTTTGCAACACTTGGATTCTTTTTTTAACTTCAAATGGATTTCTATCGAAAAATACTATTCTTTTTAAAAGAACCCCGACAAACATCTTCCTATAGAATTTTGTACACCACATTTCCTCTTTAGATGAGAGTGTAAGGGTTAGTTTTGGAAAGAAGAGTACCAAAGTATATTAAAAAGCATATGAAAGAAAGGAGTTTACAAGTCAGATTTATTTTCTGAACCCAAGAAAAGTATTTGGAATAAAGGAATTTAATAAGTCAGATCTCTTATAGCATGAAATCGGAGACAACTGCTACAGGAAAAAAAAAAAAGATGGAAGGAAAGCTATGCAATACCCACCTTATTGACCCCAAATATCCTGCAAAGACCATCTTCTTGATTCCCAATTTTAATGATGTCATGTTGGCAACTGCAATCTAGAATCTTTATTGCCTGACATTAAAAGGTTTATACAAAATAGCTCAGCTGAAATTAACAAATTAAGGAGACATGATAATCAGTTCCATGCAGTTTTCAATTAATCTTAAGTTGAGGTAGATAATGCAATGGAAAATATAATAAAAGCAATATAGCCGATCAGGATTCCTTCTGCAACCATTTTTTGCTGTTTCCTTAAGAGAAAAATAAATAAATAATCCTCTACCAGTGCAACCTTAGCAACTACACCAAAACATTTGAACATATAGAATAGCTCATTGATCATAAATTAAGAAAAAAACAAAAAACAAAGAATTTGTCATTATTACCCAATCTGCTGGAACACTTCTTGACAAAAGTTCAAGAATATCAATAGCCGTGAATATAAAATCTGGATCTAAACTCTAAAGCCATTTTGGTTGTGGACACTCTCATATAACCCTTCACCTGACAGAAATACAACAATTTAGTATGTGTATATCTGGAGAGGATTGTATGCACCGACAGTGCACTTGCACTGTCAGTTATTTTAATCTCTAAAAAAATAACATCCACTCATCTAATCCACTCCTTTATATGTTTTAATATCAAAAAAATTATATCCATTCATATTGCAAGTACTCATGCACTGACGGTGCATGGAATACACTCCCGTGTATATCAAATCAAAACCCTTTCTTACAACACACACACACACACATCTGTGTAAAGAAAAAGAAAAAGAAAAACCACTGATGAATCCAGAGAAAATTTAACAATGATTGACAATTAATATACTGAAATTTGCAGGATAGTTTTCATATACCAGATCTATTATGGCACTTACCAGATCCAGAGTGCACGAAATGCCATACTCTTCTAAGGCGGATTCCACAATAGGCCATGTTCTTTGCAGCAAATCTGTGTCTGCACAACACAATTCAAAGGTTCATAATCGATAAATGGAGCTTTCCACTCCTATATAATGAACTGACTATCTGAAAAAACGCATATAGCAGGATGAATGTGCATAGACATTCATTCAGTAACTCGAGGCTAGTGTCAAACAACTAAAACTTCAAAATAATACAACAAAACTTTTGTTTCCCTGAATTTAAGCATAATGTAATAAAACAGCTGGGCAAGCCCAACCTTTACGATTCCACAATGAGCTTACCAAAGAGATATTACAATGAGACACAACATTTCCATATTTTACAATTCCATGTAACATACTTCCATCAAATTTTGATTCTATTTTGCAATTATCTTTTTCAGAATGATGAATGTGATCATACTTATTCAGTAAACTAAGGCTAATGTCACGCCCCGGATTTTGAATGATAAATTCAAATCCGAAACCTGAATAATTACAATTACAAAAAAACCAAATCTCGAAACTTCGAGTTCATTATTACAATTCACTCTCACAATATATTATAAAGCTCAAATGAGCATAACACACCTCACAACTTACAATTGTTGTAAAACTCTAACAATTGCTCTAACCGCACGATCACCGTCCTGGTTCTCCTGTCCTGTAGGATTACCCGCTACACAATTTGAATAGTGTACCGGGAGTTGCAACAACACAAAACCCGGTAAGCTTTTTACAGCCAGTATGAGTAAACAAGAAAGAACTGTTGATTTATTAGATTTCAAGACTACCACAAACCCACGTTACTTTCTCACTCTCATATATATATATAGACACTTATGAGTTACTCTCAATTTAGCTCATAAGATCACTCACTCTCATATATATATGTAGACACTTATGAGTTACTCTCAATTTAGCTCATAAGATCCCTCACTCTCATATATATATATAGACACTTATGAGTTACTCTCAAATTCGCTCATAAGATTTCCCAACATTTGGTAGACAGACTCATATATATATATAGACCCTTATGAGTTACTCTCAATTTCCCTCATAAGGTTACCATATATATATTGACACTTATGAGTTACTCTCAATTTCACTCATAAGGTCACTCCACATTTGGCAGACAGACTAGAGCTCTAACTGAACGTAACCACTCGTCCGGCCACAGACGTGATTACGATTTAATACTATTAATAACCACCAGCCCGGTACGAGAGCGTGATTCACTAATAGATGCCATGGTCACCTCGTGACCTAGTGATCTCCACAGATCACAACAATTTATTGTTCCTCAACAATAAAACTCAACACCTCTCACAATATATTGTTTCTCAACAATAAACTCAATACCTCTCACAATATATTGTTTCTCAACAATAAACTCAACACAACTCCAACAATACATATTATTTCACGTAATAATATATATACAGACATTCACACAGGAATGTCTAATACACCAACAATAGTTCATATGATTGCAAAATAAAGCAATTAAATATATTGGGTTCGTAATATGAACCACGTGAGGTTTACTCACCTCGATAATCCCGCTGCGTCTTCAATTCAGCTCAAAATACGATCCACAATCGTCCACCAACTCAAACCGTCAATCACCTAGTCAGATACGATCTTAACTTAGCAATCATTCATAAACCACACATATACGGAAATCCAACGGTCGGATTCTAATTTAATGATGATCCAACGGTCAGATCGAATTTATACGATGATCCAACGGTCGGATCCTAATTATACGATGATCCAACGGTCGGATCAAAATTATACGATGATCCAACGGTCGGATCAAAATTATACGATGATCCAACGGTCGGATCCTCACGGATCGCCCTTAGGATCATCCTCCAAAATTATCACAAAGATCCAATGGTCAGATCTTCTTGAATCACTCTAACAAACATCTCCATAAAATTATACGAAAATCTGACGGTCGGATTCTCACGAATCGCCTTCCGAATCATTGTTTTACATTTATACGAAGATCCAACGGTCGGATCTTCGCCCATGACCACACAAAGCCACTGGGACAGTCATAAGATCATCATATCCAAATTTGAAGTAAAACCGATGGTCAGATCCTCACAGATCGTAAACCGAAGATAAAACGTAAAAACGTTAAATAGTAACGTCAAAACATAAATTCACTATTTATCAACGTTTTCTAAAATGACCTTGTAATATATCAAAACGCTCGTAAGGATGCGTAGATCATCACCTAGATAATAAAAACTCAAAATATGGTCGAATACGCCGCCACAAGCGGCGGTCAGTGGGCGGTCAACGGCGGTCAACGCGGCGGTCAACCACCTCCTCTGGCCACCAAATTTCATCCACAGCATCATCTCAACATTTCCAATCACTTTCTCAACTGTGACAAAGTCAGAAAATACCTTGAAGTAGCCGAACAATTAAGCACTCCGATGTACAGTGAAATTTTCCAATTATGCTTTCTTCCTCCATGCTTCGATCTGGGTTATGAGACTTGGCGAGCATGAAGAGCGGCTTAAGGCGCTTCTAATGGACCTGGGTTTATGACTGGAGGTGGCCGGAAATCGGCGTTGACTAATTTGCTACAGTAAAAATGTTGGCTTCGATCTCCACATTTCCGGCCAAATCGTCGTAAACAACTCCCACATGCGTGATAAGGAGGAAGAGACGAGTCTATCGATGCTCGCAGCTCGCCATTTGGTGGTCTAGAGGTGGTGAAAGAGGAGGTTGCAGAAGAGAGAAAGAGAGAGTTGCAGAAGAGAGAGACTGAGAGAGCACGGGGGAATGAGAGAGAAAAGAAAGAAAAGTTACCTGGCTACAGTAACATTTCAAATTTATACCAATCTACCATAAACAATAACTTTCATATTTTGCTTATAACTTTCGCATACGAACTCCGATTTTTACGTACCACATATGCACGCACTCGGTTTAATGTCCTCTACAACTTTCATGAAGGAAGTTTTCCCAAATTCCCAATGTATAAAAAGTCACTTTTTGAGACCCCCTAAATAACGTTCGTTTTTTCGAAAATTAATCGTTCGAACTAATTCCACAATTCCTCCGAGCCTCGTACTCGCTCCCACTATCGTGAAATCATTTCTAAAAATCCACAGAATTTAATTTGGATTTTTCGGGGTATTACAATCTACCCTCCTTAAAGAAATTTCGTCCCGAAATTTAAGCGTAAGTCAATTCCTCTCGATTAAGGTTGACCTAATCATAGAATCTCTATCTTTTCCAAATCTGTAGTAATCTACAAAGCCACAATCCTTTGTATAAAAATACATTCCTATGGCCACTAAATCCCTTCATCACAATGTAAATTCACAAAACAACTGTTCAACAACACTCCACATCACATACACAAAATCGTCACATGGATCATCTCATAGATCCTCACATAGATCTTCACATAGATCATCACATAGATCTTCACATAGATCATCACTCTGTACTGGCATACAAGCACAGTAATCACTCCCACAAAGTGTTTCGCTACTCAATTAGCATCACGGTAAATCTCCATAGTAAAACTTAAGCATGCACCACTCTTCACAACCATAGAGATGCATCACTCAAAACAAATCATCCCCAAAAGTACGCCAATAAATTATGTCACCCAATGATGATGACTTGGGCTTGCTCAATCCTTGGGCTAAGCACTAGGGCTGGCCAATTGGGCCTGAAGAAATCGGACCATCCACATTTCGAACCGGCCCAAACCACTTTGGGTTTAACATTTGGGCCTACTATTCGGGCCGAACAATTGGGCTTACCATTTGGGCCTACCATTTGGGCCTACCATTCGGGCTTACTATTTGGGCTTACTATTTGGGCTTACTATTTGGGCCTACCAATCGGCCCACCAACTTCCAGCTCGGCTACGGTATGAAATTGTACATACCGTATATACGTATGCATACCGTACAGATCGTATATACGTATGCATACCGTACAACTGTATATTCGTATGCATACCGTACAGACCGTATATACGTATGTATACCGTACATACCGTATATACGTCGTATATCAAGCATATACGAGATCCAAAAATATTTGTAAGAGGTAGGGTTCGAACTCCCGACCTCAAACACGAAGGTTTTGCTCCCAACCACTGAAGCAAGAGCTGCCTTCATTAATATATGCTCACGTGTTATATTTATTATGTCATAAGCGACATAAATAAAATAACGGGGGAGGCAAGGTTCGAAACCTCAACCTGCCGCACGAAACCTTTGTCCCCCAACCACTGGAGCACAAGCTGTGCTTAATATAATGTGTACAAATTTTATACTTATTATGTCATAAACGAACATAATAAAAATAAACGAGAGGCGAGGTTCGAACCTCAGACCTCTTGTACACGAACTGTACACTCAACCACTCGAGCACGGCTGCTCACGTTATTATCCATACCAATCCTTTTATTTAAACCAACTGTTTCAACTGTTTCAACAATTCGGCCCAAAACATCCAAGACTGTTGCAGAAACCCAGCCCAACGTATCCAAAACTGTTTCAGAAACTCGGCCCATCATGTCCAAAACTGTTTCTGAAACTCGGCCCATCAGGCCTCCACCCACAGCTACAGTGATGCCTTGATCCGAGACAGGCCCAAGTACGGCCCACTTGTGTCACGGCTTATCCCTTCCGTGATTTACGGCACTCAAATCTGCTTTCGGCTAAAGCTGTCTGCCACAGCATCTCGAGGTTCGGCCTGTCCCCTTACGCGCTCTCCACGCGCCAACAACTTTTCCGGGTTTTCGGATGACTTTAATCCAACGCGTGGATTCAAATTCTGAGATCGTTCATCCAACGGTGGAGATCTGCTCACCTTGTTCTATAAATAGGTGCATTCTGGGGAAAAACTGTTCACTCCAAAAGAAAAGAAATTTTCTTCCGAGCTCAAGCCTTTCTCTCTCAACTCTTCAGCCTTTCTCTTCTCAAATCCTTTCTTCATCAATTTCAATCCTTCTCTTCTGATCTTCTCTCCCATCTAGTTGATTCAATCCCATCTTTCCTCTGAACTTTCAGATCTTCAATCTTTTCCTCCAAATCTTCAATCCTTCTTTCTCAGATCTTTTCTTCCATTTGAAGATTCGATCTCATCTTTCCTCTGAGAATCTCAGATCTCCAATCACCAGTTCAACAACTCCAATCCTTCTAACAAAATCTCCCTCAAACACTAAACCATGTATTCCTCGATTTCCACATCCTCTCACCCCATGACCCAAGAGCCACGAACTCTGCAACTAATGGAGCTCCAAACCCCGCAAAAAATGGAACCACAACAACAGCAACCAACAGAGGAGGGAGGAAACACCCAAGCAGCTGGAAGTAGTGCCAACATGGATTTCTGGCGAAGCCGTACCAGGTGGATTCCTACTCCAGAACAAATAAGAATCCTCAAGGATCTTTACTATGTCAAGGGATTTAAGTGCCCAACTACAGAGCAGATTCACGAGATCTGTCTCCAGCTGAACCAGTATGGGTATGTTGAGGGTAAGAACATTTACTTTTGGTTCCAGAACGTCAGGGCTCGAGAGAAGCAGATGAATAGGTGTAATCAGGCTGCTCCAGTGCCCATGAGAACTAGTTCTCTTGGTACTGGTAGATCCATTGATCTCAATTTTGGGTCCACTGGTTCTACTGGTGCTAGTGGATCCATCGACATCAATTTTGGGCCAGCTGGTGGATCCATTGACATCAATTTTGGGTCCACTAGTTCTACTGATGATGGTAGATCCATTGATCTCAACTTTGGTTCCACCTATTCTACTGGTAATGAAGGATTTCTTGATTTAAATTTTGTTTCATATTCTTCCTCACACTTCAACACTAATACCAGTCCAACTCTTTTGGCACAACAGGAGGACAAACATCCCTGCAACAACGAGGAGGAGATCACCAGGAGGTTCAAACTCTTCCTCTGTTCCCCGTGCACGGCGAGGACGTCTTTGGTAACCTGAAGACTACTTCCGAGGAAGGTAGTGCACATGATTACTATTTCGGTGGCTCAGGCGGTTACAACCGTGGATCTCCAGTTTCTCTTGAGCTCAGCCTCAACCCATCCGGAGCTGCTGACTAGGCTTAGTACAGCATAGTCCTCGTTTTCCTTTTTTTTTTTTTTTTTTTTCTTTTTTTTTTTGTAATATAAACTCAATAAGATGGTGTGCATGTTTTCTTTCCTGTTTGTTTAACCAACAACAACACCAAGGATCGAACCTTGGTCACCCAATACTATTTTCAAAACCATAAACAACTCTACTGCACACATCTTTCATAATGATGCAATAAAAACAATCACTCAAAAAGAATCCAACAATCAATTAAGTCGCATCGAGGTCTAGCTAGTATCCTCTGAGTCAAACCAAACACAACAATTTCATCGATAGGATTAGGGATTTATAAAGCTAAACACATCCTGAGTTAGCTAGGAAAAACCCACGTTTTTAGAGTTACTCTTACAACTCTTATAGAATCTCGATAATTCCATCTATCAATTGCTTCAACAAAAACTCACCACAATTCAATCCCTAACATTTAGCGATTCAGAAATCGAATCAAACTCCATATCACATAGTAATTCACTTGAACCACTATGGATACCTAACAAAGTCACTAAAATCAATATCTGAAATTGCGTTTAACTATATCACCTAAAATCAATCACCAAAGGCAAACCCTTGCCTGACTCTAACATGTCCTCCATGCTTCTTCCTGCACCATACATAGGCCTCAAAATTCAATTTCATTCACTTGAACAAAACTATATTCACAAGTCTGCTATAGACATCAGGGAAAAACCCATACTTTTACTCATAACTTTTCCTTCTAAAAGTTCATCACGTAGTGTATATAAAATCACCACACAACCTTCTTAGTCTACACTAAGAATTCAATCTCACACAAGGTCAGCATAATTGCCTCAGAGTCACTTTAATCACGTATCACATGTCAATTACCAAAACTCCACTAAGACGTCTCTTTATAAAACAAGATATCTAATCCTTGATACGTACACCTCATCTAAACATCTGTACGTCCAACTTAAGAAGACAAAATTTATAACAATTCATACTCGTATCCACACTAGGTACGTGCATAGGTCCACACCATGTCTTCAACCAAACACTTCAACAATCAAAAGAACCTCATTTCCATAAAACAATCCTCGTTGACTTAACAGAGTTGAATCAAGAGGTTCCTATTCCTCAAGGATTGTAACTCGCGGCCACTGAACTTATTCCAATACGAACCTACAAGACAACTGTAAGGTTCTAAGCACAACCCCTTCGAATCTCCATCACCTAAGGAGTATAGTATGCTTGGCTAAGACATGTATAACACTTAAAACACAGTATAAGTCAAATACAAATTCATATTAACCAAGTCAATACTATAGGGAAGGTATTCACGTTCCCTAAACGACCTAGCGGCCTAAACAACTCCCAACACTCACGCATACCCAATGACTTAGCCAATACCGAAGAGCACACGATGGGGATCCGCTGCAGACGGGCCATCACTCGGAAGGTATTGACACATCACCAAATATGCACCTTACGCTCTGATACCAAACTGTCACGCCCCGGATTTTGAATGATAAATTCAAATCCGAAACCTGAATAATTACAATTACAAAAAAACCAAATCTCGAAACTTCGAGTTCATTATTACAATTCACTCTCACAATATATTATAAAGCTCAAATGAGCATAACACACCTCACAACTTACAATTGTTGTAAAACTCTAACAATTGCTCTAACCGCACGATCACCGTCCTGGTTCTCCTGTCCTGTAGGATTACCCGCTACACAATTTGAATAGTGTACCGGGAGTTGCAACAACACAAAACCCGGTAAGCTTTTTACAGCCAGTATGAGTAAACAAGAAAGAACTGTTGATTTATTAGATTTCAAGACTACCACAAACCCACGTTACTTTCTCACTCTCATATATATATATAGACACTTATGAGTTACTCTCAATTTAGCTCATAAGATCACTCACTCTCATATATATATGTAGACACTTATGAGTTACTCTCAATTTAGCTCATAAGATCCCTCACTCTCATATATATATATAGACACTTATGAGTTACTCTCAAATTCGCTCATAAGATTTCCCAACATTTGGTAGACAGACTCATATATATATATAGACCCTTATGAGTTACTCTCAATTTCCCTCATAAGGTTACCATATATATATTGACACTTATGAGTTACTCTCAATTTCACTCATAAGGTCACTCCACATTTGGCAGACAGACTAGAGCTCTAACTGAACGTAACCACTCGTCCGGCCACAGACGTGATTACGATTTAATACTATTAATAACCACCAGCCCGGTACGAGAGCGTGATTCACTAATAGATGCCATGGTCACCTCGTGACCTAGTGATCTCCACAGATCACAACAATTTATTGTTCCTCAACAATAAAACTCAACACCTCTCACAATATATTGTTTCTCAACAATAAACTCAATACCTCTCACAATATATTGTTTCTCAACAATAAACTCAACACAACTCCAACAATACATATTATTTCACGTAATAATATATATACAGACATTCACACAGGAATGTCTAATACACCAACAATAGTTCATATGATTGCAAAATAAAGCAATTAAATATATTGGGTTCGTAATATGAACCACGTGAGGTTTACTCACCTCGATAATCCCGCTGCGTCTTCAATTCAGCTCAAAATACGATCCACAATCGTCCACCAACTCAAACCGTCAATCACCTAGTCAGATACGATCTTAACTTAGCAATCATTCATAAACCACACATATACGGAAATCCAACGGTCGGATTCTAATTTAATGATGATCCAACGGTCAGATCGAATTTATACGATGATCCAACGGTCGGATCCTAATTATACGATGATCCAACGGTCGGATCAAAATTATACGATGATCCAACGGTCGGATCAAAATTATACGATGATCCAACGGTCGGATCCTCACGGATCGCCCTTAGGATCATCCTCCAAAATTATCACAAAGATCCAATGGTCAGATCTTCTTGAATCACTCTAACAAACATCTCCATAAAATTATACGAAAATCTGACGGTCGGATTCTCACGAATCGCCTTCCGAATCATTGTTTTACATTTATACGAAGATCCAACGGTCGGATCTTCGCCCATGACCACACAAAGCCACTGGGACAGTCATAAGATCATCATATCCAAATTTGAAGTAAAACCGATGGTCAGATCCTCACAGATCGTAAACCGAAGATAAAACGTAAAAACGTTAAATAGTAACGTCAAAACATAAATTCACTATTTATCAACGTTTTCTAAAATGACCTTGTAATATATCAAAACGCTCGTAAGGATGCGTAGATCATCACCTAGATAATAAAAACTCAAAATATGGTCGAATACGCCGCCACAAGCGGCGGTCAGTGGGCGGTCAACGGCGGTCAACGCGGCGGTCAACCACCTCCTCTGGCCACCAAATTTCATCCACAGCATCATCTCAACATTTCCAATCACTTTCTCAACTGTGACAAAGTCAGAAAATACCTTGAAGTAGCCGAACAATTAAGCACTCCGATGTACAGTGAAATTTTCCAATTATGCTTTCTTCCTCCATGCTTCGATCTGGGTTATGAGACTTGGCGAGCATGAAGAGCGGCTTAAGGCGCTTCTAATGGACCTGGGTTTATGACTGGAGGTGGCCGGAAATCGGCGTTGACTAATTTGCTACAGTAAAAATGTTGGCTTCGATCTCCACATTTCCGGCCAAATCGTCGTAAACAACTCCCACATGCGTGATAAGGAGGAAGAGACGAGTCTATCGATGCTCGCAGCTCGCCATTTGGTGGTCTAGAGGTGGTGAAAGAGGAGGTTGCAGAAGAGAGAAAGAGAGAGTTGCAGAAGAGAGAGACTGAGAGAGCACGGGGGAATGAGAGAGAAAAGAAAGAAAAGTTACCTGGCTACAGTAACATTTCAAATTTATACCAATCTACCATAAACAATAACTTTCATATTTTGCTTATAACTTTCGCATACGAACTCCGATTTTTACGTACCACATATGCACGCACTCGGTTTAATGTCCTCTACAACTTTCATGAAGGAAGTTTTCCCAAATTCCCAATGTATAAAAAGTCACTTTTTGAGACCCCCTAAATAACGTTCGTTTTTTCGAAAATTAATCGTTCGAACTAATTCCACAATTCCTCCGAGCCTCGTACTCGCTCCCACTATCGTGAAATCATTTCTAAAAATCCACAGAATTTAATTTGGATTTTTCGGGGTATTACAGCTAATGTCAAATAAATACCGATACAAACAAATATCTAATTGACTGGAATTGAACCATTAGTTTAAGGAGAAAATCTTGTGTAACGAAGCAAGGAAGAAGAAGCAGAGGAAGGTAGGTACCTAGAAATTCATCTTAGAAGATAGTGTAAGAGACGAGTTCAAAGTCAGTCTGGAGCTTCAGAATTTCAGACTCCTCGATTTCCATAGCATCGTCGTGTGGGTCCTCCTCCAACGGCATCTCGCTGCGGTGGTTTTGAAACCCTAGAGAGAGAGAGAGAGAGATGGTAAGGTAAACAATGTTTTCTGGTCCGAAAGAGTAAAGTTACGATGAGGCCGAACCAGTCCGGAGCGTTGGGGAGGTTTTCTAACGATGACTCTCTCTCCTTAGTTAGGTAGGACTAGGTGGATACTGTTCTAACTGTGCCACGCGCTTGACCTACTATATTATTAGTACGCGCCAAGAATTTCCTTTTTCATTTATAGACGAAAGGAAAATACCAAAACAGTCCAAATAACATTGAGAAAGAAAAAGTAAGATTTGATCAAGACTGGTAAGCATTTTTAGCCGACTCTCTATCCTAGGCTCCTTATTTATTATGGAGAGCATGTTTAGCTTTTTATGAATTTTAGCAATTGCACCAGACCTTTAAGTGACTCTTTATTTTAACTTTTAACTATCTCGCTCTTCAGAGAGCGAGATGAGACTCTCTATTATTTTTGTTAATTCAAAACATCTTATATAATTAAGTCAATTCTTGAGGGAATGGTTAAATTTTTGAAGTACCATATATGCCCTTACATAATATAAATATTAATAAACAAATTAATTCCTATATGAGGATAAGATAGTCAATTGACTATATCGAATTTGAAAAAATTGCACTACCTCCCATGAAAAAAGGAGAAGTTTCCCCAAAATAAGGAGAGAAATTATTGTAACTTTTTTAATTTAAGAAAAATAGAAAATAAAACCAATTGACATGTGCTAAGGGGCTAGTTATTTTTAAGTGTAATATATAAATACATTTACACTATTTTTTTTCCTCATTCTATAAATGATACTAGTCTGTAATCACATGCTCTGCATGTGTACAAAAAAAATTTCATTGTAAAAAAAAATAGAAAAGTGGGTAGTAATTGCAGAAAAAATAGATTCAGTGGTAGTTATTGCAGATAGAAAATAGTAGGAGAGAAAAGTGGGGGTTGTGGAATAAAAAAGAATTTTCTTAATAAAAATCTATTGTATAATTGTCTTATTTATCCTTGTGAATTAATTTATTATCAAAGTTTTTTAATCTTTCAGGGTTAAATCTGTCAAAATTTTCAGCTTTGGCTAACAAAGCCTCTTCTTTTAATAATAGTATAGATAAATATAAACTAGAACTGATGCAGACATTTTAAAAGTGGCTAGCCAAAATGACTTTCTAGTTACTTTAGTTTTTTTTAGGGAAAGGAGGTCAGGTTTTATTGAATAAAGATGTCTAAAAATTACACAACTTCAGCTGCTAATGCAGCTTGTAAAAAAGAAGGGGAAGAAAAATAAAAAGTCTCCACAGGGAGAGTCCTAGTACGAGCAGCCATCAGATGTGCCACCCTATTTGCACTTCTCTTTGTATGAACTACGCGCAGGTTTGCATAAGCATGCAAAATGTACTCCATATCATCATAAACACGTCCCAAGATGGACAAGTTACTCCCCTCTCGGCTAAGCAATTGTCGATACACCAATTGCGAATCAGTCTCCACAATAGCTGGCAAATAATGATTTGTAACTACAAACTCAATGGCCTGTTTGCAGGCTACAGCTTCCACATGTTCAGGTGATAGTAAACCCGAAAGAGATTTACCTCCTCCTGCTATAAATGAGCCCTGCCAATCCTTGACAACAAAACCAGTGCTCCCTTTTTTAGATGCTTGAAAGAAAGAACCATCTACATTGACTTTAAAACAGCCCACAGAGGGAGCAACCCACCGAGTCATTCTAATAGTACCAGCTCCACTATTCCCAATCTTCCCTTGCAGAAAACGAAATTCATGCAGCCTTGACATAGACACGATAACTACATCAACAGCCGTACCAACTTTGTTTTCCCAAATTCGATTATTTCGTTCTTTCCACACCCCCCAAAGAAGGTATACCAACTACCAAGTAACTGTAGAGATAAGTCTCTGGCACAAGAACTAATCCATTCCTACAGACCCAAATGAGCAAAATGAGGATTATAACAAACCTGTGACAACACCCCATGTGTTTGCAGCACTTGTCTAGTGAACTGACAGTCACGACACAAATGCAGTGTTGTTTCCAACTCCTGCATACACAACGGACAAGTCATGGAATCCAACACAACTCTCTTTGAGATTAATCTCTCCAAAGATGGGAGGATATTGTGACACACCCGCCATATATGAACTTTGGCTGCATTAGGGATGACAACCTTCCACAGCTTTTTCCAAAAACTCACCCCAACTAGCAGCTCAAAAGGGCTCTTAGAAGAAGAAATAGAGAAAGAGTATCGGTAAGCAGTCTTCACCGAAAACTTGCCATTCTTTTCAAGTCTCCAAACCTCCCTGTCATGCACCTCCCTAGAAGATAGAGGAATTGATAAGATTGCTTCAGCTTCATCAACCGAAAACACCCTTCGAATGAGATTAATGTCCCAAACCCCTGTATGACAAATCAAGTCACTCACCCTATTGACTTCATTCATAGCCAAATTACCTTCTCTAGGCTTACAATCCGGCACCCCAGGAATCCACGAATCCCTCCATATGTTCACCAATGTCCCATCGCCTATCTGCCAGTAAGTGCCTTTCCTTAACAAATCCCTTGTGGAAAAGATACTTCACCAGGAATAAGAAGGAGAGGCATGGGATGAAGCTGTCCAAAAAGAACCTTCTGGATAGTACTTAGCTTTAAAGAGTCGAGCTATCAGCGATTGAGGATTGCTGATCACACGCCATGCTTGTTTGGCTAGCATAGCGGAATTAAATTCTGATAAACTACGGAAACCTAGCCCTCCTTCCTCTTTAGGATTGCACAAAGCCTTCCAAGTCTTCCAGTGAATTTTTCTTTTATCAAGAGTACTCCCCCACCAGAACTTGGCACAAAGTTGTTCAAGATCCTCACAGAAATTTTTTGTTAATTGGAAGACACTCATTGCATAAGTTGGAAGAGCTTGTGCCACCACTCTGATGAGAATGTCTCTACCTGCACCACTCAAAAATTTTCCTTGCCAATTGGAGACCTTCTTGGACAAATTCTCCTTGATATACTGGAAGGTAGCAGTTTTCTTCCTCCCTACATACGTTGGAAGACCCAAATATTTTGCATGGGAAGCCACCACCTCAACTCCCAATAGGCTGGACACCTCATCTTTCATAACTTCTGAAACATTTTTACTGAAAACAATAGAGCTTTTATCAAAATTAACCAATTGACCAGATGCCCTACCATATGTTTCTATAACATCCTGTATCTGGAAACAGGCCTCTAGAGAAGCGTCAGCATAAAGCATGCTATCATCAGCAAAAAGTAAATGATTCACCCGAGGGGCTTCACTGCAAATCTCAATCCCAGGGAGCAATCCCAATTCCTGCTTTTGCTGTAATAAGGCTGAGAAACCCTCTGCCCCAATTAGAAATAAATATGGGGACAGAGGATCACCTTGCCGTAATCCTCTACTTGGAATAACAAGACCACGAGGCTTTCCACGCAGCAAAAAAGAGTATCTGACAGAGCAGACACACTGCATCACCATCTCTATCCATACCGGATCAAAACCAAACCTTTCCATCACCTTCCTAAGAAAAACCCATTCCATCCTATCATAGGCTTTGCTCAAGTCTAGTTTAAGAGCCATACACCCATCACCACCATCCCTTTTGTTATGAACAAAATGAGCAAGTTCATTAGCGACAAGTATATTATCAGTAATTAACCTGTCAGGCACAAAAGCACTCTGATATGGAGAAATCAAGTCTGGCAAAATCAACTTCAACCTGTTTGCTATGACTTTCGAACAAAGCTTGTAGATTACATTACATAATGCAATAGGTCTTAAATCTGACATGTGCTCCGAATCATTCACTTTTGGGATAAGACAAATATGTGTGAAATTAATTTGTCGTAACAGCTGACCTGAATGTAAAAAACTCTGAACAGCAGCAGTCACCTCAGCTCCTATTGACTCCCAATAGTGTTGGAAGAATAGAGGAGGCATACCATCTGGCCCTGGCGATTTAGTTGGGTACATTTGAAACAAGGCACACCGAACCTCTTCTTGAGAATATTGAGCACACAATTGTTCATTCATAGTTTCAGAAACACATGGTTGAATAGCCTCTAATGTAGCACCCATGGCCTCAACATCTATGTCCCCTGCTTTGAACATATTAGAAAAGTAGGAAGTCACCACTCGCTCCAACCCCTCATCATCCTCACACCACTCACCAGCCTCATTAAATAGACCATGTATAGTATTTTTCCTTTTTCTATTTGCTGCCTTCCGGTGAAAATAACCCGTGTTACGATCTCCTTCCTTCAACCAAGTTACTTTCGATCTTTGTCGCCAGAAAGATTCTTCTTGAGATAATAAAGTTTGGAGACGTTCAGACAAAAGCTTCTTCTCCATAATCACAGCATCAGAAAGCGTTGCATCTAGCAACTCCTCCAAACGTGCTCGAACCCCTAACATTTCCATCTGTCTACCCTTGAACGTCTTCCTCTGCCAAGCATCCAGATGCATTCTAGTATAAGCTATCTTCTTGGACAATTGATACATTGGCAAACCGGACACATCTGTCTGCCAGGCTTGGTGTACAACGCCATCACATTCTTCATGTTGCAACCAATGTGCTTCAAATTTGAAGCGATGATGACGAGGACGTATGGGAAGAGGAACAGTACTAGCTTGTAGCAGTATTGGCACATGATCGGAATCACTTGGTGGGAGATGCTTCAGACGTGCAAAACCAAAAATATCACACCAGGTCGGTGTACACACAGCCCTGTCCAACCGTAACTGGGTTTCAGAATTCCACCAAGTTGCCTGAGGCCCCTGAAAACCAAGATCAAGCAAATCCCCATACCCTAGGGCTTCTCTAAAACCACGCATCTGCCTCTCTGGCCTAATCGGACCATCTTTCTTCTCACTGCTATTTAGGATTTCATTAAAATCCCCGATAACGACCCAGGGAAGGGTCTCCAAATCACTCAAATCACGCAAAAGCTGCCATGATTTGTCTCTATCCACCGTTCGAGCAAATCCGTAAAAACCTGTAAGTCTCCACCTAGGGGTTCCAGGTCCTCCATCAACCATAATATCAATATGATGTTGTGACGTCGTACCCACCTCCAGCTTCACATCATCATTCCAGAACATGCCCAAACCACCAGACTGTCCTACACTCAACACTTCCTGAGCCTGAGAAAAACCAAGCGCCAAACGCAGATCGTTAAAGGCCCTGATATTGTTGATTTTGGTTTCGCAAAGAAAAATAATTTGGGGTCTGTTTTGGGATATCAAATCCTTCAACGCCCGAATTGTGATGTCGTTGCAGATTCCTCTGCAATTCCAACTCAGTATGTCCATATCCATGGTCAATTGAATCTTGCTTTCTAGAAACCTAGAAAGTAAACCCTAGCAGAGGAGGCTAGGTAGGAAGAAAATACACTTGCGTTAAACCAAAGATAGTTTACTAGTTACTTTAGTTAAAATTTGACTAAAAATTGCTAGCATTGCTAAAGATGCTCTAAGGACCAAATTTTTTTTTCCCTTTCATTTCTTTAAATTAAAAAAAAAAAGGGTTAACAAATAAAAAATATTTAAATTTATCTATCCATTTTTTTTTTTACGCCGAGACTTATTATATGAGGCAACTATGAGAATTGATGGAAGAGAGTAACTGATGGTTAATCTGAAGATTTATTGTGTTAGTATATTCGTCTGCGGTCTATGGATCACTTGCATTCAATTCATTTGATATGTAACCTCGAAAGCTCTCTACTCAGATTGGTCCTAAGGAGCCTAGGAAGAAACGCCAAGTGAAAGATTTCTTGAATTCAACAAAATGGTTCGAAACCAGCTGAAGATAAACAAACTCGTTACGTATGACGGAAAGATGAGCAACCCCATTCCCGTCCATGAAGATGATGAGTAGATGAACTCTAGAGCAGATTTCACACGTACATCCTCCACAAGAAAACCGATTGTCGAATGATCAGAGGACGATGATGAAACTCACCACAGCGACCAATCAGTGTCAACCGCCACAGACAATTTTATGACTTGCCATTTTTTAATTTTTTCTTTTGGGAAATATGACTAGTAATAACTATAAAATATATCATGATATTGTTACTCTCAGGTCATTTGGGATCATTCTGCACTCCTACTTAAATTCATATTTCTCACTTCAAGTTTTTCCAAGGGATAGATATGATATACAATATCCCTAAAAAGTACGAATGTCTCTTGTCGTTGAGATAATTTTGGCATGAAGCCTTTGAAACTATAGATGAAATTATGACATTTCAGACATGAAAAGCCTCGAGACTCTTCATCACTTCACTTGTCATTTTAATCCTCGCATCCTTCATCAGTTGAGTCTTCTTTTTAATCCTCCGCACACGGGGTGCAGGAGGCACATTGTGAGCGATGCAGTCTTCCACAATCTTTGTTATCGTCTTTATTCCTTGCAGTGGACCAATAAGAGCAATGGTATTTCCCTGATCATTTAGAAAGCAAAAAAAAAAAAAAATATTTCTGAAGTCTCACTTCACCTGGAAATTGGAAGGGGAAGACCAGCAAAAGGAAATGTCAAGGATCAAAATAACAAGAGAATGCTAACCTTAAGAAAAACGCCACAGCCAGTAAGTTCAAAAAGTCCCTGTGTCACAATATTATGGTGAAAAATCAGAAAAACATCCAGCATAAAGAATTAAGCATGTAAGGTGTACCTGATGGGCCAGTCCCTCCTTAATTGGAGGAGAGAAAGAAAGAAAGCAGGAGACAAAGAAAAGTAGCAGAAAACAGGGAAAAGGAAAAGTAGCAGAAGACAGGGAAAAGAGAAAAACCTGCAGCCGGCTTTGGAGAGAGAGCTGGAGAGAGAGTATGGGATATATAATCCCATATCGGCAGTCGAAGAAGCACAAGGAGAAAAGAAGGCAGAAAGAGAGTGCAGAAACCAAAAGAGGCAGAGAGCCCAAACTACAAACAGTGTGAGAAAAACATCTTCATCCAAGTAGAGAGTGAAGAGTGTTTTACTGCATGTTGAGAGTGTAGTTGTGGTTAGGCAGAAAAACAAGTGTTAGAGAGAGTTTCCTTCAAGTAGTGTTCTTGAAGCTGTGTATCTCTTGTACCCACATTATCATAGTGGAAGTTCTTGTTGTTGCTGCCCCGTGGACGTAGGCATTTTGCTGAACCACGTTATATCCGGTGTTCACTTTCTTTTACTCATTTTATTTCCTTGCATATTTATCCTTTTGTGGTTGGAGTTGTTATTTCCATTCTATTACTTTTCCCAACAGTGGTATCAGAGCTCTTGGTTCGTGAGGTGTTAGAATGGAAAGTTCACGGAGTACCATGATCCGACTCAACCACTCTAATTGGATTACATGGAAGCCGAGAATGGAGGATATTCTCTATTGCAAAGATTTGCATGAGCCAATCGTAGGAGAGGAGGCCAAGCCGGAAGGAACTTCAGTTCCGACCTAGACGAAGATGAACCGCAAAGCCATCGGTCATATCCGCGAATGGGTGGATGACAGTGTATTCCACCATGTGTCTAATCAAACCAATGCACATGAATTATGGCTGAAGTTGACGTCCTTGTTCGAGAAGAAGACTGCTGCCAAGAAAGCATTTCTAATCAAGGAGCTCGTAAACATGAAGTACAAAGATGGTGTTAGAGTGACCGAGCACCTCAACAACTTCCAAAGTACAATCAATCAATTGGCCACAATGGACATGAAGATTGATGACGAGTTGCAAGCCTTGTTGCTATTGGGATCATTGCCGGACAATTGGGAGACCTTTGTTGTAACTGTAAGTAATTCTGCTCCAGATGGCGTATTGTCTATGGATAATGTTAAAAATAACATGTTGAATGAAGAAACTAGAAGAAAAGCTTCAAGCTCGGACAATAGCCAAGTCTTTGTGACGGAGTATAGAGGAAGGAGCAAAAGCAGGGGACCCAAAGGCCATGGAAGGAGTGTGAGCAGATCCAGGACAAGATTCAATGGAAAATGCCATCATTGTGGTATTTTTGGCCACATGAAGAGGAATTGCAACAAGCTGAAGAAGGATCCGAAGGAGGGTCGAGATGGCAATACACATCAACCGAACGATGACACGAGAAACACTGCAGCTTCCGTGTCTAATGATGAATGTGAGTTCCTTTGTCTTGAAGGTGAATGCTTACATGTTGATGATTGTCCAGGTGTTGCATGGGTCGTTGATTCTGGAGCCTCTTTCCATGCTACTCCACACTTGGAGTACTTCACTACATACCAAGGCGGTGACTTTGGAACGGTGAAGATGGGCAACGATGGTTACTCCAAGATTTCAGGAATTGGAGATATTTGTTTTGAGACCGATTTGGGCAACAAGCTTATGTTAAAAGATGTTAGACATGTTCCGGGTCTACGTTTCAATTTGATGTCAACCGGTGTGCTTGACCGACAAGGGTTTCATCATCATGGAGGTGATCAAAAGTGGAGGCTTACCAAGGGATCATTGGTGGTTGCTAGAGGGAAGATGTGTTGCACCCTCTATAAGACATATGGCAAAATATGCAAAGGAGAATTGAATGTTGCAGACGACTCTTCTCCAAGTTTATGGCACAAGCGACTAGGTCATATGAGTGAGAAGGGATTGCAAGTTTTGGCAAAGAAGTCTCTAATTCCCTTTGCCAAAGGTACCTCACTTGACTCTTGTGATTATTGTTTATTTGGTAAACAACATAAAGTTAGTTTCACAAGAACATTTACAAGAAAAGAAAATGTATTAGACCTAGTACACTCAGATGTATGTGGCCCCATGGAAGTTGAATCAGTAGGTCATAATAAATATTTTGTCACTTATATTGATGATGCTTCATGAAAGGTTTGGGTTTATTTGTTGAAAACAAAAGACCAGGTGTTTCAAACCTTTAAGGAATTTCATGCCATGGTGGAGAGGGAGACAGGAAGAACCCTCAAATGTATCCGTAGTGACAATGGCGGAGAATACACTTCGAACGAGTTCAGAGATTATTGTTCGAAGCATGGCATCAAACACATGAAGACAATTCCTGGCACCCCACAACATAATGGTGTAGCAGAGAGGATGAACCGCACCATTCTAGAAAAAGTGAGAAGCATGCTGAAGACGGCCAACCTGGCAAAGAAGTTTTGGGGCGAAGCAGTGACAACCACATGTTACCTTATTAACCGAACACCATGTGTACCGTTGGGCTTGGAGACTCCCGAAGGCGTATGGACCGGTAGAAGCGCTTCATATTCCCACTTGAGGGTGTTTGGGTGCAAAGCATTTGCACATGTGCCAAAGGAGCAAAGATCAAAGCTGGATGACAAGGCCATGCCGTGTATCTTTCTTGGATATGGCAATGAAGAGATGGGCTACCGGTTGTGGAATCCAAAGACCAAGAAATTATTCAGAAGCAGAGATGTGGTGTTTCATGAAGGTCAAACCATTGCGGATTTTGACAAAAATGAAGTAGAACATGCAGACCAGCTCACCTACGATTCATCACCGCTTCAAGAAGAACCTAGTGACAAAGCTCAAGATATGGTAAATGAAAATGTTCCTGATATGGCGGAAGCAGAAGCAGCAGAACCTGAAGATAATGATCAGGGGGAGCCAAATCAGGGGGAGCAGCTAGAAAATGCCCAAGTACCAGTTCGAAGATCCAACAGAGAGCCAAAGCCAAATACCAAGTATCATTCTTCACAATATATATTGGTGACTAGTGATGGAGATAATCCATATTCCAGATACATTCTGTTGACCAATGATGGAGAGCCTGAATGCTTTGAGGAGGCAAAGACTCATGCAGACTGTGATAAATGGATGTTGGCGATGAAGTCTGAAATGGAGTCCTTATTGAAGAATGACACCTACGAATTGGTGGAGCTTCCTAAAGGCAGAAAATCACTCAAAAATAAATGGGTGTTCAAGTTGAAGAGAGATGAGAATGAATAGTTGACAAAGTTCAAGGCTCGCTTGGTAGTGAAAGGTTTTGGGCAGAAGGAAGGAATAGATTTTGATGAGATCTTCTCACCAGTTGTCAAGATGACTTCTATTAGAGTCATTTTGGGCATGGCAGCTAGCATGGATCTTGAGGTGGAGCAGCTAGATGTGAAAACGGCATTTCTTCATGGTGATTTGGAAGAAGAAATATACATGGAGCAACCAGAAGGTTTCGAAGTCGAGGGAAAGGAGCACATGGTTTGCAAGTTGAAGAAAAGTCTATACGGGCTTAAGCAAGCACCAAGGCAATGGTACAAGAAATTTGACTCATTCATGGTGGGTCATGGATACAAGAGAACTGATGCAGATCCATGTGTGTATCTCCAGCGGTTTACTGGAGGTAACTTCATTATTTTGTTGCTCTATGTTGATGATATGTTGATAGTGGGCAAAGATGTTTCTATGATTCGCAAGTTGAAAGCAGATTTATCAAAGTCATTTGATATGAAAGACTTAGGGCCAGCTAAGCAGATTTTGGGCATGGAGATTACTCGTGACAGGCAGGCGAAGAAATTGTGGCTGTCACAAGAGAGGTATGTTGAACGGGTGCTTGAAAGGTTCAACATGAAAGAAGCTAAGTCAGTAAGCTCACCTTTAGGTAATCATTTCAAGTTAAGCAGATTATTATGTCCAACCACACAAGTAGAGAAAGACAAGATGGCAGGTATCCCTTACTTATCAGCTGTTGGTAGTCTTATGTATGCCATGGTATGCACTCGCCCTGATATTGCACATGCAGTTGGTTGTTAGTAGATATCTTTCTAATCCTGGCAGAGAGCATTGGGAAGCTGTCAAGTGGATACTCAAATATTTGAGGGGCACCTCAAAGTTGTGTTTATGTTTTGGTGGATCAGAACCAATCTTGGAAGGTTTTACAGATGCAGATTTGGCAGGAGACCTTGATAATCGAAAGTCCACTTCTGCATACTTATTTACATTTTCTGGGGGAGCTGTGTCATGGCAGTCCAAGCTACAGAAGTGTGTTGCATTATCCACCACAGAATCAGAGTACTTAGCAGCAAATGAAGCTGGCAAGGAAATGATATGGCTGCAAAGGTTCGTTCAAGAGTTGGGTGTGAAGCAGGAAAATTATGTGGTACATTGTGATAGTCAGAGTGCTATTCACTTGAGCAAAAATTCAATGTATCACCCTCGCACTAAGCACATTGATCATCGGTATCATTGGATCCGAGATGCAGTGTCAAAGAAGTTTTTCCAGTTGAGGAAAATCCACACCAACAAGAACATTTCAGATATGTTGACCAAAGTTGTTCAACAACAAAAATTTGAGTTTTGCAGAAGCGCGTCAGGACTGACGCATCCCTCTATCTAAGTCGGGAGGGGGAGATTGATGGGCCAGTCCCTCCTTAATTGGAGGAGAGAAAGAAAGAAAGCAGGAGACAAAGAAAAGTAGCAGAAAACAGGGAAAAGGAAAAGTAGCAGAAGACAGGGAAAAGAGAAAAACCTGCAGCCGGCTTTGGAGAGAGAGCTGGAGAGAGAGTATGGGATATATAATCCCATATCGGCAGTCGAAGAAGCACAAGGAGAAAAGAAGGCAGAAAGAGAGTGCAGAAACCAAAAGAGGCAGAGAGCCCAAACTACAAACAGTGTGAGAAAAACATCTTCATCCAAGTAGAGAGTGAAGAGTGTTTTACTGCATGTTGAGAGTGTAGTTGTGGTTAGGCAGAAAAACAAGTGTTAGAGAGAGTTTCCTTCAAGTAGTGTTCTTGAAGCTGTGTATCTCTTGTACCCACATTATCATAGTGGAAGTTCTTGTTGTTGCTGCCCCGTGGACGTAGGCATTTTGCTGAACCACGTTATATCCGGTGTTCACTTTCTTTTACTCATTTTATTTCCTTGCATATTTATCCTTTTGTGGTTGGAGTTGTTATTTCCATTCTATTACTTTTCCCAACAGTACCGAGGCTATTTGCCTTGAGAAGTTGAGATTCATCTTCTTAACCCATTTTAACATCTTCTTAACTATTTTGTACCTTCATGACACCAACGATAAGATTCCTCCGTGCAAGAAATTGCTCCTGCAGACAATGTAGAAATTATAAAAATGCAGAAAATTAAGCTTCATCTCTAGAACTACAAAGAGGATCAAGCCTAACTCATAAATCATAATGATGTAGGTAGCAGAATATCCGGCCAGACTCATATTCCTCATGTTATCTTCAAGATCACAAGTCCTGGGTCACTAAATCCGGACTAACTGTAAATCTTACAAACATTAAACAAATGCTTTATTCATTACAATGCTAGAACTACAAGATCCGCTCATTCCTCATGTTATTACCATAGCTTTATCTACTGCATTGCAAGCTAAAACTAAAAGGCTGCTCATTCATATTACTTATTTTACATTGATACTAAATCTTGTTTCACTAACCCACTCTAAACCATTTCTAACATCAAACAAAAGTTCTACTCCCTGTGTTACAATGCCAAAAATCAAACTCTGAATTGTCAACAAAATTCATCATATCATAAGTAATACTTCTTATTTCAGAAAACCCTAACCAACTCTAAACCTTGCATCAAAAAAAAAAAGTTTTAATGACCACATTGCAATGCTACAACTAGTCCCACCTAACTAGAGATAGTGCTTAAAAAACATATAAGACGAGAGTTCACGTAAATAAATCAAGAGACACCTGCTGCAGAAAAGGGAAGGAAAAAAACAATAAAGAGAAAGGAAACATGTAATACCCACCTTACTGATCCCAAATATGTTGCAAATCCCCCCTTCTTGATTCCCAATCTTGATGATCTCATGTTGCCAACTACAATCCAGCGTTCGTATTGCCTGAAATCAAAAGCGTGTGCACTGAAATCAGAAGGCCAATACAACATAGTTGAAATTAAGATGATAACTTAATAACAACACAAAATTAAGCATTTTCAAGATCTATTACTCCTGATACCAATATTATTCACATATTTTCTCAGAAGGAGAAATAATAACAGTGAAAAGAAAAATACATAACCAGCTTATTAGTACTAATTTACATCGAATCATTGAATATATACAATAGCTAATTAGTTATAACATGAAAAGGGCTCTGCCATTTTTACCCAACGTGCTGGAACACTTCTCGACAAAAGCTGCAAAATATCAATTGCCTTGAAAATTATGTCTTCATCTTCAGCCCCTTTAGTTTTAAAAACCTTCATAGTACCCTCAACCTGAGCATAATTAGAAAACCAACGATTTAATATGTGCATCATATCTTACCCAATTTGAAATAAACTAGTGATGAATCCAGAGTAGATTTCACAATGATCGATTAACCAATCCGTATTAATATACAAACTCCAGAAGAGACAAGATTGATGACACATACCAGATCCAGTGTGCACAAAACGCCATGCTTGCTCAAACACGACTCCACTATAGGCCAACTTTTTTGCAGCAAATCTGTGTCTACACAAAATAATGCGGAGGCCTATTTGATGAGAAGAACTTCTTAATGATGCAGATTTAATAATGTGCGAACATAAAGATGGTAAATTTGGTTTTACTCTTCGCCTGGGCGCAGATTCAGAATCAAGCTTAGCTTAATTTGCTATAAAGTGTGGTTATTCTGATCTACCAAACCATAAATTATGTTATGATCTTAGGGTAACCTAATAAACAAACAAAGAGATCGAGGAGGAATTAAGAAGAAGATAGGGAGGTACTTACCAAGGAATCGATCGTAGAACTTGATGTAAGAGACGACTTCAATTTCATCTTGGACCATCAGAGCCTCCTCGAGCTGCAGAACAATGGCGTTTGGGTAATCTTCCGACATCAAACCCTCGAGAGATGGGCGAAGAGTAAAGTTACCAAACAAGGAAGAGAGCCGGGGGGGGGCGCATTTCCTATGTTAAATAGGATTAGTAGGTGGTGGATACTTTACTTAATCCCTTTTACTAATCTTCCCACGCGCTTCACGTGCTACGCGCCAAGACTTTCCTTTTTCAATCAGCAAAAAGACGCAATTGAGATTGGAGATTTGGTGGGGACGGGCCGACTCTAGGGTGACACGTGTTTTTTTACACTTAATTTTGTTGTTGTTTTGGACAGAGAGATCTTCGGCTAGTATCGAAATCATCCATAATACTTCAAAACTTGCGCATTGGAGATTTGGCCAAATCTAATAATTTGATATTTTGATTTTAAATATGAAATTAGGATGTGAATTGATCAATATCAATATTTAGATTAATATTTTAGTTTTTCTCCAATTGCAGGTCTTTTTACTCGAATAAATGAGTTATGAAGACTTGAGAGTAGAGTAAACTAAATGTCAAAAGTGTTAAATGAATCTGAATCACAATTTAAAAAATTGTGACTTTGTAAATGTATTTAGAGAAATTTGAGCCTCTTCATCTATTACTAATTGATTTTGGTTGTTATGTCTAGATTATTTTGTCAGACTACTACAATGATAAAACATTAGTGACCGCACCTAAATTTAGTACTGAACTTGTCATATTTGGGCCACTCAAATTTTTACTTCCAAGTTTTTCAAAGTTAGCTCTCAAAAGTCTCAAGTAATTGGACTTATTTTTAGGGGGGTGTATTGTATATGGAATTACTGGCACTTTTAAAGAAATCCATGGAATTTAAAAGTCTGGGTGTATTCAATAGAGACTTTTAACAGTCCATAAAAGTCTGGGTGTATTCAATTAGGACTTTTAAAAATGAATAGAAGTTTAGGGGTATTCAAAATATCATTCATACATACGGAATTAGAAAATCATGGAAAATCATGGACTTTGTAGTGTTCAGTATAAATACCAAATTCCAATATTTTTCCAGCCAGCAGAGCAAAGATTTTGAGCGTGGAAAAGTCTGTCAAACTTCTTCTCTCTGCGCGTGAAAAGGTTGGTCCTCCATCATCTCTCTTTCATGATTTCTTTTTTCTTTTCTCTAATATTTTGTGATATCAACCTCTAATACCTAACATGTTCATTGTTGTTGTTGAATGTGATTTTTTTTTTTTCAATTATGATGCTTGGAACCCTAATAACCCAAATATTATCATCAACTCCTAAAACCGTAAAAGCCAAATTTGTCGTCTATATGTATATGCCTAATACTTTTACGGTTCGATCATAGTATCTTACACTATTGTGGTTATTGCTACCTATTGTCGTCCTAATTGTTTGCTGCATATGTTTCTTCTTCTTATTTGTTTTTCTCTCTAGGTTTTCTGTTTTTTTTTTGTATTTGTTGCCGTCCTATATGGCATGGTTCTTTTTTTTTTTTGCTACTGCTTTGGCCTTGTTGCTCTTAAGTTAGGGTAGATAAGCCAAACGGTGGGTGTTTTTTTTTTTTTTTTGTGCCGTCCTATATACCAGACCTCCTTTTCTATACCTAAAATAGTGTGTGTGATTTTACCCTGCATTGAGATGGGACTTAAATTGGAATGCAGTTGTTACAAATGAGATTGATAGGGTTATATAGCTAAGGGAATTATAATTACCTCCCATGGAAACAGATCGTGATCAAGTTTTGGGGTTATGAGAGAGTCTGATTTGTGCAATTTATGAGTACTGTTGATAATCATATTGTATGGCATGCTATAAAAAACAAACAAGTGTGGATCAAAATGTAATTGAATGAATTATGAAACAAAGAAAAATTAATCAAAGAGAAGCTGGATAGAACAATGTATCAAAATTTGCTATTTTTGTCTCTGCACCCAATTGTCTGAGTTGGTTCCTTTTGTATGCTTAATGCATGTTTAAAGAAAAGAAAATAAAAAAACGTTGTACACGTTTTTGAAGTAATGCTTCTTACCAGAATTATTCCTTATCCCTAGTAGCCAAAATCATTGCTCTTAATATGAATAGATTCAAGCTGATGAAGGATACCAGCAACTCTTCTTTATTTTATTCTTTTGTTGTGTCAGAAAGCAATTAGGGAGACTATGAACATAAGACATTGGTGCATGTTTATATTGATATACACACCAATGAAGGAGAAACAATGACAATCAAGAAAGTGAAAATGAAGGAGAAGAATAAATCATATCATTGTTTCAGAGACGTCTGCTTATTTGGCATGAAACTTCATCAATGTGTTTTTTTTCCCTTCTCTGTATTTGGTACCTTTTGGTTTGGTTGATTATATTTGGAGGCTTTTCCTTTATTTTCTTATTGTTTGTTTCATGACATTATTTGAGCTTCTCTGATTCCTACGCTAATGGACATTAGTTAACATAGCTACGACATTGTATTTTATTCTCTGACTAATAAACTAGCTTGGTTTTTTTTTTTTTAAAGTATTGTGAAATCTATAGAAGTCATTCATATAAAGTCTGTAGATTTTTACAAATCAGTAAAAAATCTATGCTAAAAGTCAATGATTTTAAAAAATCAATAAAAGTCTATGAACTTTTTATAGAATCCATGGACTTTTGAAAAAGTCTATCATTTAAAAAAACTCCACACAAATCCAAATACAATACACCCCCCTTAGTCTACTCGTATCGTATTCATATCTCTCACTTTTCAAGGATGGATATCCTTGATAACAACAAAAACCAAAACGCAGTCCCACAAAACATAGATATATATTAGCCCTATATGTTAGTCTCAAGTGAGTCAAGTCAATGCGCTAACATTTACATGAAGCCTGCAACACTACACACCACAGTTCAGAGCCGCATACCCTCGAGATTTATCATCAATTCACTTGTCACTTTATTCATCTCATCCTTCTCACTCGTTCTTCTTTTTCATCAATCGCGCCCGGGGTAGAGGAGGCACATCATGAGCAATGCAGTCTTCCACAATCCTCCTTACTATATTTATTCCTTGGAGTGAACCACCAATCACAGCAATGGTGTTTCCCTATTCAATTATAAAGCAAATTAAAAATAGTTAAATTCAGAATTATCACTTCACCCTCAGTAAAAAAAAGATGTCAATCATAAGCGTCAAAATAACTAGAGAACACTGACCTTAAGAAAAACTCCACAATCTGTCAGTTCAAACAGTACCTGCGTCCGAATTATTTGAAATATTAGCAAAATAGCTCGAATAAGGAATTAAAGATATTTGCCTTGAGATTCATATTTATGTTTTAAACTTTATTAGAGTGCAAAGATCAATTAATCATGTATATGATTCTTAGAATATATTATGCACCTTTAGGACATAGTCAGCCAGAAGCTTCCTCCGTGCAAGAAATTGCTCCTGCAAATAATAGTAGAAATCAGAAAAAGGCTGAAAACTGAGGCTTTGCCTTTGGCACATCTTTAGAAGTACAAAGAGGATTCAGTCTGGTACATCATGAACTAGGCAGCAGAATAACCAAACTAATATTCCTCATGTTAGGTTCATGATAACTCCTGTGTCACTAAATCCGAACCAACCCTACATCTTTCTAATATCACATAAAAGCTTTACTCGCAACATTACAGTGCTAAATCTTTTTTCCTCTTATACGTACACTCATTCCTCATGTTGACTTCAGATTTATTCCTACTTCACTAAACCCTTTCTAACATCAAAGAAAAATTTACCAGCTGAACTAAAAGGCCACTCATATTATAATATCCTCACATGTATACAAAATCATGTTTCACTAATCAACTCTAAACCCTTTCTAACACAAAAGCTGTACTTTCTACGTTACAATGTTTATCATTATACGTACTAACTTCGCATTAGTCATGATCTTGTGAGAAAAACTCTAACCAACACAAAACCTTATATCGAACAAAAGTTTTAATAACCACATGGCAATGCTAAAATTAATAGTATCGCCTAACAAGTAGAGAGAATGCTTTTCAAGAAGAATCAAGAGACACCTGCTACAGGAAAACAAGAATTAAAAATACTTCTAACAGAAAATTAAGCATATAAACAACTTTACATCAAATCATATAAATATATACAACAGCTAATTAGTTATAACATATAACAAGATAGCAAAGGATCAGCCATTTTACCCATTCTGCCGGAACACTTCTTGACAAAAGCTCCAAAACATCCATAGCCCTGAGAATAATATTTGGGTCTTGATCCCTTGTGGCTCTTGCAACTTTCATTTTACCCTCAACCTAAGCATAGTTAGAAATTAAATAACTTAATAATATGCCAAACATTACAAATTTACAAACTCAAGAAAGCGTTCTATTAGAAAAGATTCATGAGTCATGACACATAACACATCCAGGGTGCATAAAACGCCAAACTCTACTAAAGAAGATTCCACTTTTGGCCAACTTTCTTGCAGCAAATCCACATCTACATAAAGCATTGCAAAGGCTCAAATGTGAGAAAAAAGTCTTTTTTGAACTAAACTATAATGGTACAAATTTACAAAATCAAGAACAGAATAAGTCTGATAGAAAATTATGATAGCTCAATTTCAAAAAGCTTCCTCGAGTCTTTTCTCTCAAGTCTAACAAAACTTAGAAAGAAAAAATGGACTTTTTTTGGTATGAATATCCATGTAGAAACGACTGGACATGCCGGAATTTCATAATTCCCCAATCAAGCTTAGCTGACAGTTAACATTTAGTATTTCAATATTTATAGATACATTATAATTTTGTTGAGAGGATTTTGGAAAAAGGTACTATAGAGACAGAGTATGATGAATATGCATATACAGATAACACTAACAGACATGACATAGTGTATATATATATATTTTTTTATTTTTTTTTTCAGGATCAAAACTTGAACAGAAAAACAAAAATTAGAGTAGACAGACGAGAAATGAAGAAGGAACGTACTGTGTAATTCACGTGCCGTTAAAAGCTCAAGGTGGGCAGAGATAAGTCCTAAAACCAAGAAATTTTGTAGGTGTGTACAAATTGTTAGTCCTTGTCAACTTGAGTACTTTTACTGATCTTCTGATGTCCTGATATTCTCAATGAAAACAAAAGATATGTAGTAATTAACTAGCTGGCTACCTAGGTAGCTAGCTTGGTGCCAGCCGTAAGAGTTCATCTGTACGTTCTGGTCTGGAAGGGTAAAGTTATGATGAGTAGAAGAAAGTGAATGCTCCTCGATGCTCTCTCACTAGTTAGGTAGGAGGATACTTGGCACATTACTTCGCTAGTTCGTAAAGTCATGCGTGCCAAGACTTTTCTTTTTTGGACAAAAGTAAGATTTGGTGGGGACCTGGTAGTAGGGGTGGCTGAAAATCCCGAACCTGCCGAACCGCCGCCGTCGGTGCCGACTGAGATGGTAACCGGAAGATCCGGTTCGGTTTACCGTACCGTATACGCGTACGCGGCTCGGTATCGGTACCCTAATATCAATTATACGGTATTACCGTACCAACCGTACATATATACTTGTATTATTGTTTATTTATTTTTAATACTAGGTATGTTTTAAGCCGTTGATTTCTAGGATCTGTGAATGATAGCCGTTGGATCTTAGTGGAGATTGGGTTAACCTAACAGGGGTCACTCAGATTAGGTCATTTGCAGCCTCTCTCTCTGTCGAGTCTCGACCCTCTCTTTCTCTCAGAACCAAACCCAGCCCTAATCCAATCCCAAAAACAACAATCGAATGAATCGATCATTGATGCGAACCTCACCAACATAAGCTTCAACCCAGATTGAGTTTGATTTTTGAAATCCCCAAATCGTTCGACCAACCCTAGACTCTTCCTCTCTCTTCCTCTCAGAACCAACCCAGCCCCAATCCAATCCCAAAAACAACAATCGATCATTGATGCGAACCTCACCAACATAAGCTGAGACCCAGATTGAGTTTCATTTTTGAAATCCCCATATCTTTCGACCAACCCTAGATCAGTTGCTTCACTTGCTTGGTTGAAGTGGTTGCTCAGAGACTTATACGGTGTTCAATTGGTGTTTCCGAGCACAAATAATTAGGTAAAATCGATCTCCTTTTAGTTTTTTACTCTTGTTACTCCTTTTGCTCTAATTTGTATGAAAAAAAAGGAATCTGTTGTTGATTTTGTTAAGGGCTAAAGTCTGTTAAGTCCCTGTACTACGCCTCTCTCATCGTTTCAGTCCCTGACATTCCAATTTAATCTGAAAAGTCCCTGAGGTCTCAATTTCCGTCTAATAGGTCATTTCCACGGGAAATTAAGAATTGGCCTTGGGTGAAATGTCCAATATACCCCTTAGTTATTTCTTTTTTCTTTTTTTTCCTTTTTAATTTATTTTTTTCCTTTTTTTCTTTTTCCTTTTTAATTTTTTTTTATTTTTCCTTTTTAATTTCATTTTTCCTTTTTTTATTTTTTTTTTTCCTTTTTCCATTTTAATTTCTTTTTTTTTCTTTTTGCTTTTTCCTTTTTAATTTCTTTTTTTTCTTGTTTCTTTTTTTTTTTTCCTTTTTCCATTTTAATTTCTTTTTTTTTCTTTTTGCTTTTTCCTTTTTAATTTCTTTTTTTTCTTGTTTCTTTTTTCTTTTTCCTTTTTAATTTCTTTTTTTTCTTTTTCCTTTTTTTTTTCTTTTTTTCCTTTTTCCATTTTCTTTTTCTTTTTCTTTTTCCTTTTTAATTTCTTTTTTTTCTTGTTTCTTTTTTCTTTTTCCTTTTTAATTTCTTTTTTTTCTTTTTCCTTTTATTTTTCTTTTTTTCCTTTTTCCTTTTTTCCTTTTTTTTTTTTCTTTTTCCTTTTTAATGACCATCATATTCTGCTGCATCAGTAGCGCCATGTCAGCGAACCAATCCAGATCGACCCGAAACCCTAATTCTTGTTCTCCACGCCAGCGGCCATTTTTCTTTTCCATCACTATTCTTCTTCTTCATTTCTGGTTTTTGTCAACTTGGCCATCAAAAACCACCATTTCAACCAAACCCAAAATCCAAATCACCATTTTGAGCAAGACCCAAAAACCTCAGAGTTTGAAAAAATGGTAGTTTTCAGTGAAAAGTTAAAAAATGGTAATTTTCAGTGAAAAGTTTCCAAATTGAGGCTTGATGTGGAGAGAGAAAATGGGATTTGAGTGGGAGAGAGAGAAGTAGGCTGTGAAAACAAGAGGGGAGTGGTTTAGCAGCGAATTTCCGAGCTGATTGGGAAACAGATGGGTTGTGGAGTTTGATCAGAATGAGATTGGTGGGTTGAGGAAGTAGAAAGTAGGCAAAACGAAAAAGAAAAAAGAACTTAAAAAGGAAAAAAAATTAAAAAGGAACAAGAAAAAAAAGAAGAAATAGCAAAAAAGAAATTAAAAAGGAAAAATAAAAAAGGAAAAAAAAGAAATTAAAAAGGAAAAAAAAAAGAAAAAAAAAGAAATTAAAAAGGAAAAATGAAAAAAAAGGAAAAAATAAATTAAAAAGGAAAAAGAAAAAAATGAAAAAAAGAAATTAAAAAGGAAAAAGAAAAAAGAAAAAAGAAAAAAAAGAAATTAAAGTGGAAAAAGGAAAAAAATAAAAATAAAAAAATAAAAAAAGAAATTAAAAAGGAAAAAGAAAAAAGAAAAAAAACGAAATTAAAAAGGAAAAAGAAAAAAAGGAAAAAAATAAATTAAAAAGGAAAAAAAAGAAAAAAGAAATAACTGAGGGGTATATTGGACATTTCACCCAAGGTCAATTTCTAATTTCCCGCGAAAAGGACCTATTAGACGGAAATTGAGACCTCAGGGACTTTTCAGATTAAATTGGAATGTCAGGGACTGAAACGATGAGAGAGGCATAGTACAGGGACTAAACAGACTTTAGCCCTTTTGTTAATTTCATGGTTGAAATTGATCGTGGTTATCTAACATATATGTTCATATGTGTTTTGGTAGGAAAGTCATTTGAAGCTTGAAGGTATTGACCATGGATTTCAGTTGAGGCTTTATCAGTTTATCCTGAGGCAGGGAGGTGATCGAGGTCTTTGATTAGGTAACTAAACGTCTAAACTTGTGTGTGCTTGGTTGGGTTTTGATTCTTTGAACTTAAAGTATCTGCTTGTGACTTTGTGTATGGGTGTTTATGATTATTTGAACATGAAGTTTCTATTCTGCTTGTACTCTTATTAATTAGTATGTGACTTTGAGAGTTTCTGTGTGAATAAGTTTCTGCTTGTTCTCTTATTAATTATTTTGTGACTTTCTGGTGCAAAGTGCAAACATTCAGATCGAAGATATAGCTGCTGTGCATTTTTTGGTCAAGTCTTTGGAGTCTACTTGAAGATTTGGATGCAGCTGCTGTGTTTTTTGTTTTGTTTGTTTAGTCTTTCGAACACTCAAATCACTTGCAGCTTTTTGTTTATTTCAATTTGAGGTTCTGTAATATTCATTGTTTATTTCAATTTGAGGTTCTGTAATATTCAATAACTTTTAGACAACGTGATATACACTTGATGAAGATGTATTATTCAGGAAATTGTAGAGTTAAGTATGTATGTAATAGCTTTTATGTATTTGATAAAAACTGAACAGGAAAAATGGTCTAAAAACAGCCCAGAATGGGTGATTGGCCTATATAAATGTTTATCAATATTAGGCCCAATCATCCTCTTCGGTTGGGCCCTAACCGAGACAAAACCGACCGTAATATTGGTAACCGATCTTTACGGTTACCGACTTTTCCGGTACGGTAGTGGTATCGGTTTTCAAAATACCGATGTGTTTCGGTTGGTATTCGGCTCAGATGAAAAAAAACGGTAACCGTACCAAATCCAGCCCTACCTGGTAGGGTAGGTCACCATGTGTTTTTTTTTTTAAATAAAATATACTTGGATTAGATTTATTTATAATGCTGATACTTCCTAGCACTCGTAACAAGACCGGGCCCCATAGTGTGGCTGCATTGAGCCTCATTGGCTCACTTGAATCATAGTAGAAGAGCCGTAGTCATTTGTATTATTGGTGTGTGATACTCTATTTTATTTGTTTAGATCTTAACGAAGTCATGTTGTCCTTTAGATCGATTTTTAGTAATAAATTAAATCTTTCTAATAAAAATAATAATTTGATTTATTGTTTTATACTAGCATTAGTACCCGCCGATGCTTTCATTTTATTATAGACGATAAAGCAAAAATTTGAGACAACTTTTGGTGGAAGTTTTACTATATCTGTTTCGGATTCTCTCCGTTCGGGGCGATCCATGATCTAGGTGCTGCTGTAGTGCTTCGGCGGTGGACGGAGACAGCGCCCTCGGATCTTCGGCGGCGATTGCCTGATGCCCGGAGGATCGGCCTTTGGCATCCTAGATCCAGGGTAGGTCTAGCCTTGTTAGCAGCGCGGGGGTGCGGCTCAGGGGGACTGCCGACGGTGGGATCGATCAGAGTGGGCTTTCTCCGGCCAGATCACTTGACGATGCTACTACCAGATTGTGGGTTCGCGGCCTGTAACGTCGATTTCTTCTTGCCAGTCGATGGCCGTTGTCGATGGAGTGGTCTGGATGTTGGATCGACGGCGCAACGGCTGAGGTGGAGGACAAGGCCGATCTGGGTGCCTAGAGAGATTTTGGGTGCCCACATGTGGATATGGACCTGGGCTTCTTTTTGTTTGGGCTATTCAAGATGGGCCTTTGTTTGGGGTCTGTCTTCTGTTTGGATTCGTATTTGGGATCCAGGAGACTTTTTACGGATTCCTTTTTCTATTATACTCTGGATTTGGAATTTTGGCTACCTAGCTAGAAGATTGCTCTCTACTCGACGTATTAATTTGTGTGGAGTGGGTAAGGTCAGTCACACTACCGCCGGTTACCTTGATAGAAGGTTACCCTCTATTCGACGTATATCTTTGCGTGGAAGTATGGTCGGCCATACTATTGGTACCGTTTTACAAAGCCCGGATTATGTTCGGTGCTTCATCAAATGCTTAATTGCATTCCTTCATGCCCTTGTTAGGTTTTATCTCCGATGCATTGTTGCATCTAGTATTGTTCTTGTTATTTTATATTTTGATGTAGTTTCTACATCTATAAGTTGTAATTTCTCTTATGATTATTATTAATAAAGTGGTTGACAGTTTCCCTCAAAAAAAAAAATTTAATTCTATTTGTTATGAAAAGTCATGTATATATGTAGATCTAATTTGATTATCGACGTCCGCATTATGCACAACTCCGGATCCATAAGAATTGGTTTTGCTACTTAAAACGGGTTATTGTATCACTTGATCATTCTCAAGATGAGTAGCGCACTTATGGGACTATCACTAGGCCAAACAATGCTCGGTTTCATCAACTAAGGTGAAGCTACTGCTGCTCAACAATCTGTTATTAGCTTAAGATCTACTTCGACCGGATCGATCAGTTTCAATGACAAATGAGGAGATACAGGATCTCATGTCCCTTTCTCTATTTAACCTTCCTCGTTTCAACATATTCGTTTCTAGCTTTGACCTTGATACATACAACGGGAATTAAGAATATTGGTGTGTGTGTGTGTGTGTACGTAGGTAAACATGTACTTTGATCTTTCAATGGCAAGCAGTTGAAGTAGGAGGAATTATTAATGAGTGAACTTGAAGAATGAAGGGACGGCATTCTAATTCTCTTAAAGATAAGGGACTTGAAAACAAGGACTAATTGTGTTCCCATGCGAGTAACAATGAGATTATTTCTCCTTGGAAAGAGACTGGAAATTAACAATGGTTTTTTTGAGGTTAAAACGAAACTCTAGGGCTTTTCTTGCAATAACTAAAATCTTCTTAAGTGCGAGTACTTATGTTTTTGGTTTATTTTGAACATATATGCTAGCTAGCGCAAAAGATACAAAACAGAGGGAGCGTTGGAAACTAATTAATCAGCATCCATCGATCCCTAGGATCCCCAGAACATTAACAGTAGTGAACAATTAAAAACACATGGAAACTATGGAATCCAAATAAATTGTGATGTTGAACAAATTCTAAACCCTAGAAGCAAGAAAAGTTGATGCAATTACAAATAAGTATTTAATGTCTTTTACTGAACTTCTGAAAAACTGATCTTCTGATCTTCTTAATAAAAACAAAGATATGGGAGTAATTAATAGCTAGGTACCTAGCTTGGTCCTAAGAAACTTAACAACTTCCTAGCACTCGTAATAAGACGGCGCCCATGGTGTGGCTGCATTGAGCCTATTTGGCTCACTTCAGTCATATTAGAAGAGATGTAGTCATTAATTTGTATTATTGGTGCGGTTACTCTTTTTTATTTTATTTTTAGATTTTAACAAGGTCAGGAACGTAAGATTTTTAATATTTCAATTAGTGAAATTCATCTTTCCAATAACAAACCCCAAAAATAATTGATTTATTCTTTTCTCCGTGGCTTTCATTTTCCTATCATAGACAGTAGAGTAAAAATTTGAGACAAATTATAATATTTGGTGGAAGTTTTACTATGTGTACTAGATCTGTTTACGGATCACTTAAATTCAATTCCATTTATTATGAAAAGTCATATATATATATATAGCTAAGCTGGGAAGGAAGAAGAAGAAAGAGAAGAGAGCTACGAGTCGTCATGTCCCGAAGAAACTCGTAGCTCTCTTCTCTTTCTTCTTCTTCCTTCCCAACTTAGCTATGAGTTTCTTCAACTTATGATGCAGACCTCTTTTCTTAAAGTACTCAGCAAAGGAAAGACCCTCCTCTTCCTCCGTCATGTCCCGAAGGTCGAACCTTGCTTTGGGTTTTGGGCCGGAATGAGAACCACCGGAGCCCTTCTGCCTACGACTGTGGTCGATACAGAAGTAACAGAACAGCCAGCTGGAGGGGGTAGTGGAGATGGCTTCGAAGACGAGCTTGGTTTTGAAGAAGAAGACGGCGGCGGCGGCGGCGATGCGACAGAGGAGGAGGAGGAGATAGTTCCAGTCCGTTCTACTTCCCCAATGTCATCATCTCCTGCTACGCCATCATCATCAGCAACTCCATCTCCTGGTGGGAGTCGTCGTGGAAGAAAGCCCAAGTATGACAGTCAAGGCAATCCGAGGCCTTCAAGACCATTAGTTGGGAGGACCTTTTTTAACTGTTGATCTGTTTAACTGACTTGGTGTTCAGTTCAGTTAATGTTGTTGATCACGTACTAGCGTTGTTTATGTTTCTTCCTATCTAATTAGCTATTGGACTCTCTACTAGCTAGCTAATGTTGTTTCAAATAGGTTAGTTGTGTGTTCTTTATGGCACTAGCTATCTAATGTTTCAACAAAAACTAGATATAATGCCCGCGCTTTGCTGCGTGATTTCTTATTGTTAACCATATTGTATGCAAGGTTTATTGATAAAATGTAATAGATTACAATATAAATTTGGGAACAAACAATTATAAATTCCAGGTTAAGCAAACGATGACCGATTTGTAAACAGATAAAATAACAAAAATAAAAATCTAGTTATAAATGTTCAAATGCTGCCAAGGATTTCCTATTTGTGAACGTTTTAGATGTAAAAAGGAATCACAATGGTCATCAACATAACCCAAAAGGAGGTGATATTTGACCAAAGTGATAAAACACTATATACCACACATCAAACTAATCAGATATACATATGAAGGAGTAAAAAAACAAAAACAAAAAAAATTAATAGCAACCAACAGCCTAAATTACATAAATATACACAAAAACAAAGCTCAGGACCATACAGTCAAGCTCAAAAAATAGGATCATGCTTTTACTCTGTCACACACTCACCCCATTACCTGCAAACAAAAATAGAAGGAAATAGTGAAATTAAGTGTGAACCAGGTATGTAAATGGAAAATCTACACGAAGTCATGGATTAAGCTATAAGTGTGCAGTTTTATTTTGGAGATTGAAGTTCACTGTTTTATTCACACTTCATAAGAATTAGGGGAAATAAATTTGTAATACCCTGGAAAATCCAAATTAAATTCCGTGGATTTTTAGAAATGATTTCACGATAGTAGGAGCGAGTACGAAGCTTGGAGAAGTTGTGGAATTAGTTCGAACGGTTTTATTTTCGAAAACGAACGTTTTTAGGGGGTCAACAAAGTTGACTTTTTATACGTTCAAAATTTGGGAAAACTTCCTTCATGAAAGTTGTAGAGCTCGTCGATACGAGTTCGTGGACATGTAGAACGCAATATTCGGAGTTCGTATGATTAAGTTATGAATATTTGAAAATTGGGAATTTTCTATAAATAGGAAAAATATCTGATTTTTCATTTAAGGACGAAACATTTTCATTTTTGCTGAACAGTCCCCCAGCTCTCTCCGTTCTCTCTCTTCTTTCGACCGTCAGACCCAACGGGTCTTAGCCGACCCGACCCGGATTTTCCTTCCTCCTCCGGCGTCCTCCGGCCACGACCCGGACACCATGGTGATCGCCGCTCCAAGCCCGGCCTCCCTCCGGTGTCGCCTTGCCCCGCCGCTGCCCCCAGATGGAGATCGAAGAAGCCAGCCAAGAGGAATCCGACCCGACCGGAATTCCATTTTTCCGGCGTTGCATGGGCCGATCGTTCCCATTTTCGTGATCTCCTCCTCCCCCTGATCATCCCCATATAGGCCTTGCTTGACGATTTGGAGTGTGGAGTGAAAGATCACGAGTTGAAGATTTCGACGTCCCTGATTCAATCTGGAATCTGATCAGACGCACGAGATTAATCCAACTTCAACGCTTGATCTAGGACGATCTAGGCCGAACCAGGCTTAGCTCCAGGTATGAAAGTCGACCACCCTTTCATTTTGAACCAGTTTGTAGTTGGTCACTTTGCCATCTGAGGTGGTTGACCGGCGTTGACCGCCGCGTTGACCGCCCACTGACCACCGCTTGTGGCGGCGCATCAGACCATATTTCGAGTTTTCATTATCTAGGCGATGATCTATGCATCCATACGAGCGTTTTGATATATAACATGGTCATGTTAGAAAAAGTTGATAAATAGTGGATTTACGTTTTGACGTTACTATTTAACGTTTTTACGTTTATCTTCGGTTTACGATCAGTGAAGATCTGACCATCGGTTTTGCTTCAATTTTGGATATGTTGATCGTATGACTGTCCCGGTGACCTTGTGAGGTCACGGGCGAAGATCCGACCGTTGGATCTTCGTATAATTGAGAAATAGTGATTCGGAAGGCGATTCGTGAGAATCTGACCGTCGGATTTTCATATAATTTTGTGGAGATGTTAGTAAAGGCGATTCAGGAAGATCTGACCGTTGGATCTTCGTGATAATTTTGGAGGATGATCCTAAAGGCGATCCGTGAGGATCCGACCGTTGGATCATCATTAAATTCAGATCCGACCGTTGGATCATCGTTTAATTTGAATCTGAGCGTTGGATCGTCGTTTAATTACATATTTGAGTTGTTGGCTAAGTCAAGATCATTATTGGACTAGGTGATTGACGGTTTGAGTTGGTGGACGATTGTGGATCGTATTTTGAGCTGAATTGAAGACGCAGCGGGATTATCGAGGTGAGTAAACCTCACGTGGTTCATATTACGAACCCAATATATTTAATTGCTTTATTTTGCAATCATATGAACTATTGTTGGTGTATTAGACATTCCTGTGTGAATGTCTGTATATATATTATTACGTGAAATAATATGTATTGTTGGAGTTGTGTTGAGTTTATTGTTGAGAAACAATATATTGTGAGAGGTATTGAGTTTATTGTTGAGAAACAATATATTGTGAGAGGTGTTGAGTTTTATTGTTGAGGAACAATAAATTGTTGTGATCTGTGGAGATCACTAGGTCACGAGGTGACCATGGCATCTATTAGTGAATCACGCTCTCGTACCGGGCTGGTGGTTATTAATAGTATTAAATCGTAATCACGTCTGTGGCCGGACGAGTGGTTACGTTCAGTTAGAGCTCTAGTCTGTCTGCCAAATGTGGAGTGACCTTATGAGTGAAATTGAGAGTAACTCATAAGTGTCAATATATATATGGTAACCTTATGAGGGAAATTGAGAGTAACTCATAAGGGTCTATATATATATATGAGTCTGTCTACCAAATGTTGGGAAATCTTATGAGCGAATTTGAGAGTAACTCATAAGTGTCTATATATATATATGAGAGTGAGGGATCTTATGAGCTAAATTGAGAGTAACTCATAAGTGTCTACATATATATATGAGAGTGAGTGATCTTATGAGCTAAATTGAGAGTAACTCATAAGTGTCTATATATATATATGAGAGTGAGAAAGTAACGTGGGTTTGTGGTAGTCTTGAAATCTAATAAATCAACAGTTCTTTCTTGTTTACTCATACTGGCTGTAAAAAGCTTACCGGGTTTTGTGTTGTTGCAACTCCCGGTACACTATTCAAATTGTGTAGCGGGTAATCCTACAGGACAGGAGAACCAGGACGGTGATCGTGCGGTTAGAGCAATTGTTAGAGTTTTACAACAATTGTAAGTTGTGAGGTGTGTTATGCTCATTTGAGCTTTATAATATATTGTGAGAGTGAATTGTAATAATGAACTCGAAGTTTCGAGATTTGGTTTTTTTGTAATTGTAATTATTCAGGTTTCGGATTTGAATTTATCATTCAAAATCCGGGGCGTGACAAAATTTGTGTGTTTACAACTTAAAGTGTTAAATTTCTAGTATAGATGAATCCTTACTATCTTTCTTTCATTGATGTCAAAGTCTTTCACAGATTTTACCAACAACAAATCACAACATTGCTCAATCCAGGCTGAACAGTATTAAGCATACTATGTTAATATTACAGAAGGTTCACCTTTGTTACCTAACCTGTAGAACTTTTCTTCTCTGAAAACAATGACTAAAATTTGAGACTAACCTTCTCTGTTTCTTTGATACGATGCCTGACCAAATGAATACGAAGATTGACCTGAATCTAAAATTTGGCAAACATTAATTAGATAGTTGATAAGAACAATCATTGCAAAAGCTTAAAATAACTTTAATATTAAATCAACTGCAAAAGTTACCTGCTGCATTTGTATTGCATGTATTAACATTTCCATCTGCAAACAAACTCTGGCCTTGCATGACAGTAAGACCTTTCTGATTATTTCTCACTCGTTTGTCACGATGCTCATCCAGATTGTTTGCTACTTCATCACTTTTGAGTACGCTGACTATTTTTTGTGATTGCTGGTTCAAATGCTATAAAAAGAGAAATAAAAGAACATCAGTTAGTTTTATTTTGTAAATGAAAACATAAATTCAATTGAAATTGTTAACTCAAATTAACAGTCCAAATTCAATAACGTGTGCTTACTATGTTTCCAGCTTCTTGATCGAATTTTGGAATTTGTTCCTCTAGTGGAAAAAGTCCTTTCAGCTTCAGTTACTGAGGCAGAAAAACTATTACCATCGCAGACCTCTTCCATTCTTTTTTCAGTACCTTGACCTTCATCATGATTTTCTTCTAACAACCTTTTTGTTCTTGTCCATTGGATTCTCGGTGCCATAACTACATTCAAAAGTATAACAGAATTACAATTACAAATCAAACAGAAACATTTATATAACCATTCAGCTTATTTAAAGCTAATAAAATCTGGGCATAAACAATAATAGAAATACACTAAATTTGTCTTTAAAGAACTATACAGAATACACCTGAACAGAAGACAGTTAAACTATCTGGTAACACACTGTTCCCAAAATCTGTAAAATGAAACAGCAAGACTTAAAATTTTATACTAAAAACCAATAAGAACAACTTCCTACATTCTATTTTTGAACAACCATACTCTCCAGCCCACAGTTCTTCTCTCTCAAACTGAGAAGCAAGAAGCTGATCGAAATAGGTGTGCTAGACTATCTATCAGACAATTTCACAATATTCTGATCCATTCTTCAGTCATATTCATACATCAGTTGCTAACTATAAAGTATATACAACTTGTAACTCACAACCTTATCACTTATCAGCAGAAGAAAATATTTTACTCATGCAAGCCAGTGACAATTCACTAAACAATAACAAAGATGAGTAAGATTAAAAACAAAACCTATTCCATTTCTTTTCAACCCAATCCTTTTCCCTCAGAATCTTCGAAAAAACGTTGGATTTGAAACTATTGAAAAGTTAAAACCCAGACTACCAAACAAAACCAAAACCATATACTGGTGACCCCAAAACCATATAGCTAAAACTTGTCCTAATCTATGGTTTCCCTTTCTAAAGCATTAAGACAAACAAAACAACAGGTGCAAGAAAGAAATATAAAACAAAATGCCTCACCCTTGACTTTAAACTCTGGAGCTTTGACACTTTAGCTAACATTCTGTTTTAAACCTGCACAAAAGAGGTCAGTTAGCTACAGCCTTTAGTATTCTGTAATACAATTGGGCTGCAGTGTCTTTATGTTCACAAAGAAATCAAAAGTATTTTGTGAACTAAACAAAAAAGAATGAATGAGTGGTGTCATTGCAGATTAAAAGGGGAAATCCAATTAAATGTGCTGCTATTTAAGCATTTGCAGTAGCCAACCAAAAAAAAAGAGCTGAAGAAGAGAAGTCGTTAGCAGTGGCATCCATGTCTAAATATGAAATGTCAAGAACGCAATTCCAAAAGCAGAAAGAGAGAAGAAAAAAAATGTTCTGATAGTTTAATTTGAAGCTATATCCACAACAATCCTCTAAAATATTATCACTCCTTTTGATAAATTTTGTTAGGTACCCAACTACAGGTTTTACTAAGATATTATGTGAGATATCACTTGGCAAACAAAGGTGAACTATCATAAATATGTTCTGAGTTATAGTGTTATTCTGAATCTGCACCAGCACCAACCTCTATGTATGATTTCAATGTAGTCAACAAAGTTCAAACAAAAAGTGTCCAGAAACAGCAGACATTTCAAAGACACAGTTACAACATGCATTTATCTCTATTGTAATAGATTAGTATCTGCAGAGTACCAGCTCAGAACTGGTGCAAGACTTTAGGACTTCAAGCTCAAAATATACACAAATCGATACATATAAGCTCATTATCAATACATCTCAACTGTTGGCAGTCTTCCAAACTAACCATGGAGTTTAGAATTAGGAAATCGCACCAAAAGTCTCTCAAGATCTACTTTTCGGTTCAAGTATTCATCGAGAAGCTTGCTAATCCCCCAATCTCTGTAAATATTTAATCTTCACTCTACCCTTTTCTATTGAAATAAAGAGGGGAAAAAAAACTGTGCATCTTCTTTCTCCGTCTCTCTCTCTCTCTCTCTCTGTTGCTCATGCATAACTCTTCGCAAGCACTCATGAAGAAGAACTAAGCCAATATCACTTTCACAGTCAACAATTGGTTGCAATTGACCCAGACATCTCACAATGAGATTCATACAATTTACCCAAAAAAAAAAAAAAAAAACAGAAATGTGAAGAGATAAAATGAAAGAGCAGTCAGTTTTTTCAATTACACGGTCAGATCAAGTTGATATGCAATTCACAAACAGAAAGCAAAGCAACTAAGGACGAACATAATAGGTATACTTGCAAGACACAAAACAAATCCCTAAACCCAATCACCAAATACCAATATTTTGAACCCAAGCGCTTTCACTAATCTTCCCACGCGCTTCACGTGCTACGCGCCAAGACTTCCTTTTTCAATCAGCAAAAGGACGCAATTGAGATTGGAGATTTGGTGGGGACGGGTCGACTCTAGGGTGACACGTGTTTGTTACGCTCAATTTTGTTGTTTTTTTGGACAGAGAGATCTTCGGCTGGTATCGAAATCATCCATGGGCGAGTTGTTATTGGAGATTTGGCCAAATCTAATAATTTGATATTTTGATTTAAAAAAATGAAATTAGGATGTGAACTGATCGACATCAATATTTAGATTAACATTTTAGTTCTTCTCCAATTGCAGGTCTTTTTACTTAAATAAATGAGTTATGAAGACTTGAGAGTAGATTAAATTGAACGTCGAAAATGTCGAATGAATCTAAATCACAATTTAAAGACTCTGTAAATGTATTTAGAGAAATTTGAGCCTCTCTATCTATTACTAATTGATTTTGATTGTCATGTCTAGATTATTTTGTCAGACTACAATGATAGTTTTATCAGTGACTGCACCTAAATTTACTTGACTTGCCATATTTGGGCCACTCAAATTTTCACTTCCAAGTTTTTCAAAGTTAGCACTCAGCATTGCAGTATACTCGTATTCATTTTTCTCACTTTTCAAGGATGGATACTCTTGATAACAACAAAAACAAAAATGCAGTCTCACAGAACATGGATTTATATTAGCCCTACATGTTAGTCTCAAGACAATGCGCTAACATTTACATGAAGCCTACAACACTACACACTACAGTTCAGATCCTCATACCCTCGAGATTTGTCATCAATTCACTTGCCACTTTATTTATCTCATCCTTCTTCTTTTGAGTCTTCTTTTTCATCAATCGCGCCCGGGGTAGAGGAGGCACATCATGAGCAATGCAGTCTTCCACAATCCTCCTTACTATATTTATTCCTTGGAGTGAACCACCAATCACAGCAATGGTGTTTCCCTACTCAATTATAAACCAAATTAAAAATAGTTAAGTTCCGAATTATCACTTCACCCAAAAAAAAAATGTCAATCATAAGCATCAAAATATCTAAAGAACGTACACTAACCTTAAGAAAAATTCCGCAATCTGTTAGTTCAAACAGTACCTGCAAGCGAATTATATTTTGAAATATTAGCAAAACAGCTCGAATAAGGAATTAAAGATATTTGGCTTCAGATTTATATTTATCTTTTAAACTTTATTAGAGTGCAAAGATCATTTAAACATGTATATGATTTTTAGAATATATTATGCACCTTTAGGACATAGCCAGCCAGAAGCTTCCTTCGTGCAAGAAATTGCTCCTGCAAATAATAGTAGAAATCAGAAAAAGGCTAAAAAGTGAAGACTGAGCTTTGGCACACATCTTTAGAACTACAAAGAGGATTTGGTCTGGTACATCATCAACTGGGCAGCAGAATAACCAAACTAATTATATTCCTCATGTTAGCTTCATGATAACTCCTGTGTCACTAAATCCGAACCAAACCTACATCTTTCTAACATCACATAAAATCTTTACTCGCAACATTACAAAGCTAAAATTTCTTTTTCTCTTATACGTTCACTCATTCCTCATGTTCTCTTCAGATTTATTCCTGCTTCACTAAACCCTTTCTAACATCAAAGAAAAACTTTACCGGCTGATTTACAATGCTAAAACTAAAAGGCCACTCATATTATAATATCCTCACATGTATACGAAATCATGTTTCACTAATCAACTCTAAACCCTTTCTAACAAAAAAGCTGTACTTTCTACGTTACAATGTCAAAACAGGCAAAACTCAAAGGTCTGCAAATATCATTATACGTACTAACTTCGCATTAGTCATGATCTTGTTAAGAAAAACTCTAACCAACACAAAACCTTATATCGAACAAAAGTTTTAATGACCACATGGCAATGCTAAAATTAATAGTATCGCCTAACAACTAGAGAGAATGCTTTCAAGAAGAATCAAGAGACACCTGCTACAGGAAAACAAGAATTAGAAGCAAATTTATGCCATACCCACCTTAGTGATCCCGTACATATTGCAAATCCCCTCTTCTTGATTCCCAATCTTGATGATGTCGTACTGGAAACTGCAATCCAGTACTCGTATTGCCTGAATCAAAAGGGTGTGCACTCAAATCAGAAAATCAATACAAATAGGTTCAAACTAAAGTAACAATTTCACTGAATTTTCACTTTTCAGTAAAAGTAGTCGTAGGTATCATATTTTATTTAAAGGTCTATCTTGAATCTGAGCTATGAATTAAAAATACTTCTAACAGAAAATTAAGCATATGAACAACTTTACATCAAATCATTTAAATATATAAAACAGCTAATTAGTTATAACATATAACAAGATAGCAAAGGATCAGCCATTTTACCCATTCTGCCGGAACACTTCTTGACAAAAGCTCCAAAACATCCATAGCCCTGAGAATAATATTTGGGTCTTGATCCCTTGTGGCTCTTGCAACTTTCATTTTACCCTCAACCTAAGCATAGTTAGAAATTAAATAACTTAAGATGCGAAACAATACAAATTTACAAGCTGAAGAAACCGCTGTATTAGAAAAGATTCATGACACACACCACATCCAGGGTGCATAAAACGCCATACTCTTCTAAAGAAGATTCCACTTTTGGCCAACTTTCTTGCAGCAAATCCACATCTACACAAAACAATGCAAACGCCCAAATGTGAAAAAGTCTTCTTTGAATTAAACTATTATGGTACAAATATAAAAAATCAAGAATAGAATAAGTTGGACTTTATTGGTTTGAATATCCATGTAGAAACGACTGGACATGCTGGAATTTCATAATTCCCCAATCAAGCTTAGCTGACAATCAACATTTAGTATTTCAATATTTATAGATACATTATAATTTTGTTGAGCGGATTTTGGAAAAAAGTATAGATATGCATATACAACTAACAGACCCTGGCATAGTATTTTTTTTTTTTTGAAGGATAAAAACTTGAACAGCAAAACAAAAATTAGAAAGGAAGAAGCAGGAAGGTACTGAGGAATTCGTCGTAGAACTTGGTGTAAGAGACGACATCAAAATCATTCTCGAACTCAGACACTTCCACCTCGATCTGGTCCGCTTTTGGGTTGCTGTTCTCCATTGTTGCAGCTGTGGGTTTTGTCTGGGTGTGAAACCCTAGATGAGTTCAGATCGAGGGGCGAGCTAGAAGAGAATGTGTGTTTCAAAGGGTAGAGTTCTGGTGCCGAAGAAGAAAGAGAGGAGGGGTTTTTATAGGAGAAATAATGACTCTCCTTGATTAGGTAGGAAGACACTTACTTAATACATTACTAATCATGCCACGCGCTTGACCTTGTACGCGCCAAGACTTTCCTTTTTAAATTATGAACAGTAATAAACAAAAGACAAAAAAACAGTCCAAAAATACTCCTAAACAAAAAAAAGAAGAAGAAGAGATTTGGTGGGGACTAGCAAGCAGTAGGGTAGCTGGGTGGGTGACCACATTTTTATATTAAACAAAAGAAATCAAGCCTAATATCTTTTGATTTATTAACTTAAGTCTTTTAATTGTAAATAAGAGATCATGAGTTTGACTCACACAAGATTAATTACTGTAATCATAAAATAAAATAAAAAAATCAAACTATTTCGAAGAAATTCATATTAATGCATTAGATCATACTGCCCATATTAATATTTAAAGTAAAATTCATTAGGTCGTAACGCATAAAGGCCCCCCCAATGTGTCGAGAATTAGAGGCTTTACTGCATCTGCCAAAGAGCCTCATACTCTAACTATATATAATTGAATTCATGGATTACTCATTACTTGAATTAGATTCCCCCCCCCCCTAATGCGTCGCGAATTAGAGGTTTTACTGCATTTGCCAAAGAGCCTCATACTCTAACGATATAATTGAATTCATGGATTACTCATTACTTGAATTAGATTTTTTTTTTTTTTTTAAGATTAAAGACAACTATCATTAATAGTTGCCAGAAATGGCGGATTACATCAACTCCACAGTTTGGATCATGTCTCTAGACCAATCAAAATAAAAGACCTGATTAACACCGTTCGTTAGTTCCACTAAGCTCGTTTATTCATAACAAACCTATAAGTAAGAAAACAACCAAATATCTAGAAAGTTGAAATTCAATCTTACAGGCTATAAAACTAAACTAAGAAAGCTATTCTCACTAGACCCGATAAGGCGCACATAGTGCATCGATTGGAACAAAACCCAATGGACCTACCGAAACATGGTAAGGAAAAACTAGAAGGTAAAGAACTAAACATAAAGGGAAAAATAGAGGGTAGTAGTGACTGCAATGATATCGTTGGAGAAAGACAATTTTTTTTTAAAGTCAAACACAAAGTATATGTATTTAGTAATTACATTAATAATTTCAAAGTTCACCGCAAAAAAGAAAACCATTGAGAACTGATCACTCTGTTCAGTAATTGCCTTCTCTCATAAGAGATATCAAATTGTTCTTAAAGAAGCAGATCTAACACAAGTTGTCTTGCATCCAATAAGGCAATGCATAAACAAATGTTTTTCTCTCTAGTTTTTCCTTCTTCTACTCTCGCTTGAGCTGCTTGGGTTGGCGGCGGTGGGAAGCGCCTAGCCTCCTCATCTCCGGTTAGGTTTGCAAGTGCGGCTAGAGCGGGCAAATTTGTCTCTGGTTAAGGTTCTGTCCCATTTATTAGGCTGGAGCTTCTTTCATTTGGGCTTGGGTTCTCGTGGTTTGGCTTGGGCTGCAAGTTTAGTTTTTTATTTTTCCTTTTATTTTGTAAGAATTCCTTTTATCTTCAAGAAAGAATTTGTAGGTCTTCAGGATTGAGGAATGTCGCCAGGGTCCCTTATAGCATCTTTGCTAATTTTAACTATTGCCGACGTCCACCTTAGATTGGGGTTGACACACATACACACAAGGCCTTTCTATTGAATGAACAATTTTCTTAGCTATTTTAAGGGATCCCTTGTGGGGCTCACTTTTCGATCACATTGTTTGGACCCAAAATGAACATTTTGGCCTGACAAGGCATGTCTTGGAGAAATTGAGCCAATGTCAGTGGCTCAAGCTATATATTGTCGACAAGCTCGAAATATATATTTAGAGGCTAAATAAAACCTACTATGGAAGCATGGAAGTATGACAAGTCAACTTTAGCATATTTTCCTACTTCGGCTAGGAAAAACCGAGCTAGACAAGGAAGGAGGGGTGGCAGACTAACCAAATGAAATCAAAATGTGCTGAAACTTTCCAGATCCATTCTAGACAGCCCAAGGATCATTTCTTATGAAGAGTGCAAGAGCTTTTTTTGAGTGGAAGGCCTTCAAACAATCAGCCCAATTTTCTACAGAAGCAAAACTGGAAAACTGGACCTGTAAGAGGTCCAGCAGCATTTTCGGCCCAACCACATGAAATAAAAATCTGAAAATTTGTCAGGATGATCTACACTCATAGTGAAACATTTCATATGAAGAAGTCGAAGGCATATAATGAAGTCTTGTTGGAGAAATAATTGAAGGAATAAAGGGGCAGAAACTAACCTAAAACCAGCTCAATATTCACATGTTCATGTTTCCTACCCACATGAAGAAAGGTAGATGCTTTTCTCTTTTTCCTTGGATATATTTTTCTTCTACAATCTCTTTAATAGATCATCACCACTTCCATGTTGTTGCACCTTCATGCTTTGCTTTCATTTCATCTTTTCTCTATCTTTTCCATATTTTACAAGTGAACTTAGATCTACTTTCATTATTTTTCTTCCACTCATCATTTCACTCTTCTTTTTCTTCCCTATATAAACACCTTCTCTTCTCATTCTAAGACACACATTCACATACAACAACAACATCTCTAAGATGATCTAAGTTCTCTCTAGAGCAAACCTCTCTAAGAGCAACTCCTCTCCTTCTCTTTCTCTTAGCGGTGATCACACTCCTAGTCCTAGTCTTCTCAGAAGCCGACCTTCAGTGCCACCAAACCCTCTGTCAACGTGCTTCGGTCCTAGTCTCCTCGGGAGCCGACGGTAGTGCCGCGACCACAACGGTTACAGAACCAGCCAAGCAAGGGTAACGCCCTAGCAACCCAGCCAAGCCAAAAGTCACGCTTTAGCAAGATCTCAACATTTCCCGGTGATGTCGCTCTGCTCGATCTACAATATCGAGTATCGATTGTGTTAACAAGAAGCTCAGCAAAAGTCCTCGCCACGAGGCACAAAGAATCCCACGACGAGGTTGGTGCTCTCCTCGTCCACAATTGCTTGAAAGAAGTCAGGTCAAGGGACACCCCCGACGACCGCACCCGAACGGTGCTGGCACGCCCGCGCAGAAAAGAGACTGTTGACCAGCTGCAACAAAATTGGAGCCAAACACACATATCAACATCTTAACCATTCATTTTGTAGGTCTCTATTAGTAGATCACTGATGCAAATTTTCAGTCAAATTGATAAACGTTAAGGCATTTATAATTGTGTCTGACCATTTTAGACATGAAAAGTTCAGGTTGGACAGATTCTGTTCGTTCATTGATTTGATCTAGTTCGGTACCTTTACAGTCATCAATTTGGCTGAAAATTTACATAAGTCATCTACTCATGGAGACCTAAAAAATGAACGGTTAGAGATGTTGATATATGATAAAAAAAATGGGTTTCACAAGAGATCCCTTAAAATAGCCAAAAAAAGAAATGGAATTTAGGGTGTACACACACACACACACACACAAGACCCTTCCACTAAGGGATCCCTTTTTTTTGGTCTTTTCTAGGGATATGACATTAGACTAACTTTTTGATCAGATTTTGGCATTTCAACCGTTCAGTTTTTAGGTCTTAATGTGTTGATCACTTCTGCAAATTTCAGTCAAATTGATTATCGTTAAGGCATTCAAAACAACGACTTAAGATTATAAGTATGAACGGTTCAAGTTTGACAGATTTGGTTCATCAAACCATTTGATGATATACACTAGTTTGGGCTCAAACAGCCACCTTAGCAACTACATCAAACCATTTGATGATATACACTAGTTATAAGTTCAGAAAACAAAAACAAAGGATTTGCCATTACTACCCAATTTGCTGGAACACTTCTCGAGAAAAGTTCAAGAATATCAATAGCTGTGAAAATAAATTCTTGAGTCGAAGCCATTTTGGTTGTGGACACTTTCATATAACCCTTCACCTGAAATAAATACAAAAATGTAGTATGTGCATCAAATCATAACCCTTTTTTTTTTCATAATATTACTTGTTAAAAAAAAAAACCACTGAAGATTCAAAAATGATTTTTTTTTTAATATTTTTAAAATGATTAACATATTGAAATTTGGCACTAGAGTTTTCATAGACAAGATTTATTATGACATATACGGATATACCAGATCCAGTTTGCATGAAAGGCCATAATCTTCCAAGGAGGATTCCATGATAGCCATGTTTTTTGCAGCACATCTGTGTCTGCACAACAAAATTCTAAGGCTCGCAATTCCATGTTTTCCACTCGAATATAATAAATTGACTGGCTGAAAAAAAAAGGGGGAGGATTCAATGCACCGACGTGCACTTACACCGACATAAATAGATGGTTAGATTATATTAAATACACTCTTAGGTTATTAGTAACAATATTAATTATAAATATCAAGGGTTGAGATCATTTTATAAGTATTGGGTCATTTGCACCGTCGGTGCATAGAATAATTTCCACCTAAACCCTAATATTACTATTTATGTGTTTTGGCCTCCTCCAAGTTCACACTTGTTTTAATTCCATTTTGTTTTCCTATGTGTTTTGGGGATAGGAAAGTTTTATATGCCTCTATCCCCATCATACACCTTTTTCGGGGACTTGCCTCTTCGTTCATTATTTCCATCCAAAGACCACAACTTTAAACAAAACCCACAATAACCAATCCCAAAAGAACTTGAATCGAAACAATATTCAGATGCAGGCCGGGTGCAATTCAATTTTAATACACAATCATGAACTTGTATGATAGTGGAGTTTTTCCTGAAATTCATTCACAGCAGCTAACCTAGCTATGTGCACATTTCAGTATTTGAATGGACAGTTAGTCTTGTTTATTTTGTGTAAACCAAGTTTGGATGGAATTTGGTTGTGTATTGATTATTCTAATTCTCTTTAAATTTTGCTTTGTCTGATTTACTCTTAAACCAGTTTTAGCTCATTCAAGTTTTCTATTTTGTATATTCAGATCAAGCACTACTTGCTATGAATTTCTGAGAAGACCCCTCTTTTTCCCCGTATTTAAAAAAGCTTGAATCTCTGAGAAGACCCCTCTATTTCTCTCTGTTCTTTCAGGAAACCTGAATCTCTAAGATAGTCCCTCAAGATGGAACAACGTGACATACATGTTTGGCTCCAATTTTGTTGCAGCTGGTCAACAGTCTCTTTTCTTGCGCGGGCGTGCCAGCACCGTTCGAGTGCAGTCGTCGGGGGTGTCCCTTGACCTGACTTCTTTCAAGCGATTGTAGACGAGGAGAGCACCAACCTCGTCGCGGGATTCTTTGTGCCTTGTGGTAAGGACTTTGTTGTAGTTTCTTCTTGTTCACACAATCGATACTCAATATTGCAGATTGAGCAGAGCGAAATCACCGGGAAGTATTGAGATCTTGCTAAAGCGTGACTTTAGCTTGGCTGGGTTGCTAGGGCGTTACCCTTGCTTGGCTGGTTCTGTAACCGTTGTGGTCGCGGCACTACCGTCGGCTCCCGAGGAGACTAGGACCGAAGCACGTTGACAGAGGGTTTGGTGGCACTGAAAGTCGGTTTCTGAGAAGACTAGGACTAGGAGTGTGATCACCGCTAAGAGAAAGAGAAGGAGAGGAGTTGCTCTTAGAGAGGTTGCTCTAGAGAGAACTTAGATCATCTTAGAGATGTTTTGATGTTGTGTTGTGAATGTGTCTCTTAGAATGAGAGGAGAATGTGTTTATATAGGGAAGAAAAAGAAGAGTGAAATGATGAGTGGAAGAAAAATAATGAAAGTAGATCTAAGTTCACTTGTAAAATATGGAAAAGATAGAGAAAAGATGAAATGAAAGCAAAGCATGAAGGTGCAGCAACATGGAAGTGGTGATGATCTATTAAAGAGATTGTAGAAGAAAAATATATCCAAGGAAAAAGAGAAAAGCATCTAGCTTTCTTCATGTGGGTAGGAAACATGAACATGTGAATATTGAGCTGGTTTTAGGTCAGTTTCTGCCCCTTTATTCCTTCAATTATTTCTCCAACAAGACTTCATTATATGCCTTCGACTTCTTCATATGAAATGTTCCACTATGAGTGTAGATCATCCTGACAAATTTTCAGATTTTTATTCCATGTGGTTGGGCCGAAAATGCTGCTGGACCTCTTACAGGTCCAATTTTCCAGTTTTGCTTCTGTAGAAAATTGGGCTGATTGTTTGAAGGCCTTCCACTCAAAAAAAAGCTCTTGCACTCTTCATAAGAAATGATCCTTGGGCTGTTTAGAATAGATCTGGAAAGTTTCAGCACATTTCGATTTCATTTGGTTAGTCTGTCACCCCTCCTTCCTTGTCTAGCTCGGTTTTTCCTAGCCGAAGTAGGAAAATGTGCTAAAGTTGACCTTTCATGCTTCCATACTTCCATAGTAGGCTTTATTTAGCCTCTAAATATATATTTCGAACTTGTCGACAATATATAGCTTGAGCCACTGACATTGGCTCAATTTCTCCAAGACACGCCTTGTCAGGCCAAAATGCTTATTTTGGGTCCAAACAATACCAGAAGACGACACTGGTGCAAGGAAGTAAAAGATGGAGTCTTTGAAGTCTGAGATTGAAGCTTTGGAGATACAACTCAATGCTAAGAGGAAGGAGTTATGGGACCTTTACGTCACTGAAGCGTTGTACAATTTGAGATTCTATGGCGATAATTCTTCTTCCGATGACTCGTCCGACTCTGATCATGGGACCGAACACTTTTCTTATACGAATGCAGACCAAGAAGGTCACTATACTTTTGAGGCTCCCATTGCAGTCCGTAGTGAAGGTATGAATCTTTATGCTGAAGCAGTCTCATCTGCAAAACAACCTGTGAATTTCTATGAGGGTTCTTCTTCTGGTGGTTATATTTCAGTCCTGCTTTCAACTACATTTGGTACGTACTAGTCCTCTAACTATTCAACCAACGGTCTTTGTGGAAAATCATGCGATGCTACATATGTCTACCTCTGATCCTGCTGTTCAGCCACTGAACTTCTCTTCCGGTAATAATTTCTTGCCACCTTTAGCTACATCTAATCTTGCTGCTGAACTAGTGAACGTGTTAGGGGGTTCTTTTTCCCGTGATCAATTGGTCCTACCTCAAGCTAGCTTTGAATTTGCTGTTCAGCTCGTGAACTTGATAGGGGGATCTTATTCTGGTGATCAGTTCTTGCTACTTCTGGCTAGCTTTGAGATGGCTGTTCAGCTAGTGAACTTAATAGGGGGTTCCTATTCCGGTGATTATGTTATGCTACCTCCTCCTACCTTCGATCTTGCTAGTGTGGTGAATTTATCTGGGGGTTCTTCTCCTGGTAATCATATGGCAGCCTTTGATCCAATAAGATTAAGGTTCAATGAAACCCACCAGTATTCAGTGGTTCCTTAGGAGCCTCTTGATACGCTCAAAATGAGTGCCAATTTAAACCCTGCATCGAATTGTAGTATGATTAAGTAGGGTATCGTTCTAAGCCGGGGATTGGGGTATACTTCCTGTCAAAAACGTTAAACAAATTAGTAGTATTCACAAATTATGAAACAAAAATCAAACAAAATATATTTACAGAATAACAAGATAGGGGAATTTCGAAAGTTTATATTCTAATTTAACTATTAAATATGATACAAGTGATCGATCAACCATAAATCAAGGAAAAGATGGACAGATAATATGTAGGGATGTAATTAACAATCATTAACACCATAAACCATGGATCAAAATATGTGAATGAAGAAATCAATCAAGAACAGAGATGAACGCATACACGTATCATTAAACTTCCAAGCTATCAAATCTCACTTTGTTCGAACTTTCTTCCCCACATTGTGCTTTTGCACAGTCACAATGCCCTTCATGTCCATGCAAATATGCCAGAAGGGGATGGCGACTTTCAGGGCCTCGAATATCCTTGCAACAATAGCTGGCTGCTCATCAATCTTGTGGGGGGCCCTTCTATATATTGAGGGATCCTTTTTTATTTTTTGGCCATTTAAAGGGAAAATTTATTAAACCTACTTTTCAATCCGCATCTCAACTGTTTAGTTTTTAGGTCTCTATGAGTATGAGTAGATCATATCTGTAAATTTTCAGCCAAATTGATAATCATTAAGGCATTTAAACCTATAATTTACAATCATAAACATGAACGGTTCAAGTTGGACAGGTTCGGTTTGTCCATTGATTTATATATATATTGGCCATTTTAAGGGATCGCTCATTAGACTCACTTTTCGATCACATATTCACATCTTAACTGTTCAGTTTTTAGATATATATGAGTAGATCATCTCTGCAAAGTTTCAGCCAAATTGATAATCATTAAGGCATTCATAACTGTGATTTACAATTATGAACACGAACGGGTCAGGTTGAACAGATTCGGTTCGTCCATTGATTTAATCTAGTTCGATACCTTAAATGTCAGTAATTTGGCTGAAAATTTGCAGAAATGATCTATACATTATGACCTAAAAACTGAACAGTCGAGATGCCGAAATACGAATGAAAAGTGGATCCCACAAGGGATCCCTTATTGGAAGGGCCCTGTATGTATGTGCTTGTTTTAGAGAAGACCACATTTTGCACCATATTTTCTCAATTTTGCCCGCCCTTTTGAATTAATATTTTCAAAATTATGTTTCACTTAAAAAAAGAAATCTAATATGTTAAAATTCAACTCACTTAGCATAACACTTGAGTGACTTGACCATATTTTTCATGCAGTACACCTCAACATGATATTTTTACCAGTTGGGTACTAGTTGGTTTAGTAGCATTAGTCTCCTTTGTAGGTGGAAGGTTGTGGGGTTTTTTTGGTAATTATGAAAGAATTGCTTTCTTGTTTCGGTTTACGTCGTTTTTTTTTTTTGGTAAAAAAAAGTTTAGGTAAGAGGGAGGCTTCCCTACACTACCAGGACTAGGGCAAACCTACGACCTCAAATTTCGGTTTACATCGTTGTTGCAATATCTCGTCCTCTCGTTTTGAAATTCAATTCACCTTTTTTGTGGTATTTAAAGTGGAATTCGTTCAAGTAATCAACTTCCGTATAACTTTGTGCCTTCCATTCTCGACATTCCACAACTTGTATTTGGTCACACATTCGAAGAACTTGTAGACTGTTTCGAGCAAAAGGCTTTTGCGATTTCTACTACGGTTGTTAAAGAATTATCGGTAGTGATAGGAAATAGATCTATCACTTAGGCCAATAGAGTTCAGCGGGGATGCCACTTGAATATAATGAGAATTTGGACCGTATGTAGTATGTACTATAGTATAGCTAAGATCGTGAGTACTATCTTGCGTGTGAAAATTTTGGAGACGAAATTTTTGTAAAGTAGGAAGGTAACTAAATGATTATCAGTAAATTGGAGTGAAAACAATTATAAAAAAAAAAAACCTGCGAGTCACGCCACTTGAATATAATGAGAATTTGGACCGTATGTACTATAGTATAGCTAGGATCTATACGTATAGCAAGGTTGCTGTACTGGTTTAATAAGAACTTGAATGCCATCCCATTCACATTGAACTGGTATGGGAAAGGGCACCGCACACTCCCTCCCTCGCTTCATCTTCTCACTGCGACCTTTCGTCGAGCACCTGGTGCGCACCTCCCATTTTCCCAGACCTTCAACTTTCGCTCGCGCTCTCTCTTCTTCCCTCACCGCCCCACCTCCCCTGAAAGACCAGCAAGACCCCTACGCCCTCCTCAAACAAGACCCAATTGAAATCTGCTCCAATCTCTGGGTCAAAGCCTTCTCCTCCCCACCAACCACGACCTTCCCCAACCTCACCGGCTTCCTCTCCAAATTCGACCTCTGGGTCCTCGCCTACCAGCGCTGCTGCGCCCACGTGACCGGCACGTTCCCTCCCCGCAACGCCGTCCACTCCCACGTCCTCCACGACCTCCTCTCCCTCCGAAACGCCGTCGTTAAAGGAAACTATGCCTGGAACAAGAAGACCCACCAGTTCATTCGGAGCCCCAACGACAGGCCCAGCACCGAGGTCGTCTCCAAGCGGAAGCTCCAGGCAATGCTCGAGTCCGACGAGCCTTGCTTTCAGGATAGGATTGTGCAGGAGGTGTTGCTGATGATCATTGAGCCGGTTTTCGAGGCCCGATTCTCGCCGAAAGCCCATGGGTTTCGGCCCGGCCGGAATGCCCACACTGTAATTCGGACCATCCGGAGCAACTTCGCCGGGTACTTGTGGTTTCTGAAGGGAGATGTCAGTGAGGTTTTCGAAAATGTGGATGGAAATGTGGTGATGGGTTGCTTGGAGCAGGCAGTGAGGGATAGGAAGATATTGGGTTTGGTGAAATCTGCACTCAGAGCACCGAATCGGATACAGAGCAGTGATGGTGATGAACAATGGCCGAGGAAGAAGAAGAAGAAGAAGGTTTCAAAGAAGAAGAAGATTTTGAATGACAAGGAAGCGAAACCGGACCCGTATTGGCTCAGAACCTTTTTCAACTTTGCACCTGAGGAAGCAGCTAAGGTACCTTGTTATGGGAACTGTGGAATTTTGAGTCCTTTACTTTCGAATGTGTGTCTGAATGAGTTGGATCAAGTTATGGAAGAGAAGATAGTTGAGTTTTTTAGGCCATCTGAGACTGATTCTATATGGAAAAATTCGATTAATGATGGCTGTCATAACCCGGCTTGGCCGGAGTTTGTGCCTGCGAGTGGGGATGAGAAAACAAGGAAAATGGATTACATTAGGTATGGGGGTCATTTCTTGATTGGTATTCGAGGGCCTAGAGAGGATGCAGTGGATATGCGAAAGCAAATCATTGAGTTTTGTGAGAGAAGATTCGGGTTAAGGTTGGATAATGCTAAATTGGAGATTGAACACATAACTAGGGGGATTCAGTTTTTGGACCATATAATTTGCAGGAGGGTTATACACCCTACACTTAGGTACACAGCCACTGGTGGTAATGTTGTGAGTGAAAAAGGTGTAGGGACTTTGCTTTCAGTTACTGCTAGCTTACAACAATGTATTCGCCAATTCCGGCGGCTTGCATTTGTTAAGGGTGATAAAGATCCTGAGCCATTGCCCTGCACTCCGATGCTTTACTCGAGTCAAGCTCATACTAACTCTCAGATGAATAAGTTATTGGAGACCATGGCTGATTGGTACAGATACGCTGATAATCGCAAGAAAGTTGTTGGTTTTTGTGCTTATGTGATTCGCAGCTCTTTGGCTAAACTGTATGCTGCAAGGTATAGACTAAAATCAAGGGCCAAAGTGTATAGTATAGCTACCCGCGATCTCAGTCGTCCACTGAGGGAGAGCAGTAACAACTCTGCACCTGAATATTCTGATCTATTAAGGATGGGACTTGTTGATGCAATTGAAGGTGTTCGGTTCTCGCACATGTCTTTGATCCCATCTTGTGATTACTCGCCATTTCCTAGGAATTGGGTTCCAGATCATGAGCGGCTCTTACGAGACTACATCAGACTTGAAGACCCAAAGTTCTTCTGTGCCTTACATAGATCAATTAAAAAAGATGGTTTAAGTTTGCCTCAAGATGAGATATCTGAACTTCTGTGGCATTTCAAGTCCGTTGGGGTTCGGAACTATCTGCTAAAGGAGAAAAGGAAACAAAAACATGATGTCGTGGACATTCGTGGTACATGATGAAATCTATCACAGAGCGGAATATGAAACTTCCTCAAATTGTTTACCAGGCAGAGACCTGCTTGAAATGCTAATGGCCATTGTTTCCACTTCCATGGAAAGGTCTGTGAGCTAAACATTATATACTTCTTTCAGTGTCTAATTGCTTGTAGCTGTAGCTGGATTGAGAAGGAATGACTGTGATTTGGGATTTGAATGCTACACATGAATAGCTGGCCAATGGTTTGATAACAGTTCCTCAAATGGTCTGCCCTCGAGTACTTTTTAGCTGAGCAAGAAATCATTTCAAAGATTGAAGGCATTTATCTGGTTTTGGGAGATTTGATAGAGGACACGAGTGAAGATATTTAAGTTGATTCTATGGAAGTATGCTGCAAATGATCAAGAAAGGAGTCCGAAGTAAGCTTTTGAATATTTGCTGTTGCGACTTTGGCATTTGTAGGGAAGATAAGTGATTACAGTATTACACTACAACCAACTTTCATGCTTTACAATCATAGAGAATTCATTAATCTAAGATAGCCTTGATATTCATATATAGCATTTATCCATCACCAACTTTGATGCTTAGACGTCTCTGCATCCTTGAGTGGTACAGAACCACAGACTTCAGTGCTTGATTTTCTGGTTTTCATCATCCTTGTCCTGAAATTCTGAAGCTGGGTATGTTCCTGTTAGGTGGGTGGGAGTTTCAATGCAAAGCTTCTCTAGAGCAAGATCTTTGAACAGATTTCAAAAACAGAGATCCAGAAGAATCTGGAAGAACATGTCCTTGTTGGCACAACCACCGAGTTTCTTGATCCTACCTTTCTCAACAAACATTGTGAGCTCAGGATCGTAGACGATAGTCTTGCCAATGTTCCTGAACCTGTGCTCCTTCTGCTTCAGCGAAACAAAGCCTGGAAGGTCGGTGGTGCCCTGTCTCCACAATGTCTGATCGTAGGATGCCTTTGGGAAGACACAACTCTTCCCACCCTTCATGGAACTTCTGCTTGCAGAGAGCTTCACCCTGGTAAATCTCTGTCATTTCTGTAACTTTTGATCAGTTCAGAAGCCTTTTGATCAGTTCAGAAGCCGTCTTCGATACTGGAGGAATTGGCAAGAATTAAGAGCTACCAGAGGAAATTGAATAGGGTTGGAGCAACAGGATCTGTCTAACTATTCTGCTTCAAGTTACTACTACTTGTACGCAACACACTGTTTAATGTGGTCATTTAGCATGATGAATTCAATTTGAAGCCGATTCTTCTTCATGGTATAATAGTAACCAACTTGACTTGGGGTTTCTCCCAATACATATCATTTTCATTTCAGCCAACCTATAAGTATATAATCAACAAATGAAGTGACCTCTATTGAAAAGTCAACAACCATTGACCATAAAAATAGCCTAATCAAAATGAGCAAAATGTATATTCATCTGACTCAACATCTTAGTAGTGTCAATTTGTCCTTAATTTGTCCATATTTTTATTTTATGAAGTAAAGTGACTAAGGCTTCTTTCACCCTTTCTCCCCTCCCCCTAAGCAAACCCTAATAAACTGTTGCTCCCTTCTCCATGTCATTTTGAAGAAGAGAGCAGCGCCACGACCTCTCAGCTTGTAAGCATATTGAACTAGCCTCCATTACGGTGAATTGTTTGCTTCAGTTTCTTTAATTAGGACACAATATATATATAGGGTTTAGGTTTTTTTGTTTCATTCATCTCCTCATACTTGCTTTATTTATCTCGATCATGAACCTGTTTTCTTCTCATTCACAAATTAAATCTTATTAGAATGTATAAGAACTATACTAAGCTTATTGTAAATGGCTGGTTCAATAGTTAGGCTTGAACAGATGCATTAGTTCTGATTACTGATCTTATTTAATCAAAAAATGCTAGCTGATCTTCAACCATGTCTACCGAGAGACACTACTTTCTTAGTGAGGCGCGGCAGGAAAAGACAATTGATTTCTTCAATGAAACCCGAAGTGGAATGGTTCTGATCAGATTGCAGCTCTACAAGCTTACCGGGAGTGGTTGGATGGATGGAGACGCCTATGACGACGTTCCAGTCGCAAGAGATGTTACTTATGAAGAATCTCCCATCTGGACAGAGTCTCACTTTTGGATCAGACTCTCATCTCTCAAGCACTTGCCGAAAAGGAAGAAGCACACTGAGCTTTTTACAGAGGTTCTAGAGGATTGGAGTGTGCCAAAACCTCAGCAGCCAGCTATTATTGCTGTTGATGTCATAATTTGGTTCGACAAATACTTTTGACTTTTCAACCCACTCCACGTAGGACGCGTTGAAATGTCAAAGAGTCCACGTAGGACTCTGACCTTTCAACGCACTCAAACCTTTCATCGAGAAAGAAAAGATAACCATAAGATGGAAATAACCATGGCTAGCGAGATGCCTCACTTTGGTACTCCAAGTCTTCAACCTTGGATCGCCACTTCTCAAGTCTTGGACGGTCACCATATGATTGATTCACCATCTTGGATGGCAAGACAAAAGCATATCGTGACCTGACTATCAGGGAAACGTAATCCAAAGGAATCAAGAGCCTCAACCCCCAAGAACAAGAGTTCGACCTCCAAGCTTAAAACTCTCGACCTCTAAGGATCATGACCACGAGCTCCAAGGCTAAAGCCTCGACCTCTAAGGCCACGCACATGCAATCGTCATGAAGAAACATGGAGCACCAATCAAGGAGAAATCTCACCAACCATGCCAAGTGTCAAGTTCCGACATAAGGCATGGCTCCTCGGCATGGCCACGAGCAATTCAAGGAAAGGGGAAGCTCGGATGTGCGACACCTGTCTCTTGACCCTTCACCAACCGAATCAGACCACAACGTGGTGACACGTGTCACCGAATCTGTCAAACCCATACCTTGGAGTGTCAGTAAGCAGGAATTACGGGCTGACACCCCGATTTTAGGGAAGAGCCCATACCATCCCTTTCCACCTCATCTACTCCTTCTCCTATAAATGCCAAACCTTTACAAGCAGAAAGGGAGGACTTCAGCTCCCTTTTCTCTCCCAAAAGCCATGCCAAAATGCATAATCTCTTCTCTCTCTTTCTCTATTGACATGTCAACTCCATTATTATGTCAAAATGCTTAAGCATCATTCTTTCTTCCCCAATCTCCATAAATGTTCAAACACACTTATCTAACTTAGGCATCGGAGTGTGTTTGGCCGGCCTTAGGCTGGTCCTCCGATAACCTTCCATCTCTTCATATTTGCAGGTCTTTTCCATGGAGCTCCGCCAGCTCGAGAGGGCGGATGCCCAACGTCAGGTGGAGGTCGATATACGCCCAAGCCACAGACTGGATGCCCAACGTCAGGTGAAGGAAGTCCGAGACGAGACCCTCAACTTCACCCAACAAGGAGCTTGGAGGCCTAGCATCAGGTGAAGGAAGTCCGAGACGAGACCCTCAGCTTCACCCAACAAGGCTTAGAGGCCCATCATCAGGTGAAGGAAGTCCGAGACGAGACCCTCAACTTCACCCAACAAGGAGCTTAGAGGCCTAGCATCAGGTGAAAGAAGTCCGAGACGAGACCCTCAGCTTCACCCAACAAGGCTTAGAGGCCCATCATCAGGTGAAGGAAGTCTGAGACGAGACCCTCAGCTTCACCCAACAAGGAGCTTGGAGGCCCAACATCAGGTGAAGGAAGTCCGAGACGAGACCCTCAGTTTCACCTAACAAGGAAGCCTGGACGCCCAACATCAAGCAAAAGAAGCCCGAGGCCATACATTCAGTCGCAAGAGGTGGACGACCAAGACTAGGCACATGACCACCAGGGGCATACCTTCAGTCACAAGCAGACGACCAAAGCTACTCATGTAGTCAAACTAATCGAAGGAAAAGATAGGCCCACTTGAAGAAAACAACCTCACCACTTTACACTTGGATTTCAACGGATCTTCCGTTGACTCGTTGATGCCAAAATCGGCACCAACAAATGGCGCCGTCTGTGGGAACCTTGGACGCTTGGCGCGTGTTCACTGGTTTAATTAAGAAGGAAGCATAGTATGCCGGAGAGACCTTCGACGCCTAGAGCCTTCCTTACGACAACAAATAAAAGATGAAACAATGACAAATTGGGCAAGGGTGGACATCCATCTATGAGGAGAAACACAAGGTCGAGTATACCATGCTTCCAAGGAATAGAGGAGAAGAAGAAGTCCACCAACCCTTGCCACTTTCAACCTCGGCTTCCAACTTCTACACCAACCGGAGCCTGTACACTCAATGTTCATATCTACAAATCTTTGTCCACATGTCTCCAGTTGACGGAAGATAGACCACTCTTGAGCATGATGTTGTCATTTGTGTACTCCCCTGACATGCCACTGATGAGGAGGCCAAAGGTGACCATCGTCGCTACGACAGACACTTTGATTATCTGGCAAACACAAAGCAACCATCACTACCCAACTATCGCCACGCAAGGCTGACGAACACAATTGGTCATCCTATCACTCATGCTAATCATTATCATTATCATTACTGGAGGATGACGACCTGATTATCATCGTTGGAGCACCACCGCTTGAATTTAAGCTGGGAACTGATGGTCAGACAAAGTTTGTAGATTTGCTGAATGGTGTAGTCAAGAAATTCACACAAAGATCACGCACGCTACCTGACACGGAGAATTTTTCTACTAGAAATCCAGCAAGGCCCTACCTTCAACATCCAGGTCATTAGATGATAGCTCACAAGGACGCGTAGGAACCTCCGACGCATAGTCAATGGTGAGCAACTTCAATTCTCGTGACATTGTGTGACCACCACTCGATGAAGTAGCATCCTTGGATCGAACTAGAGACCTCGAACCTCCAACGCCTGGCAGCCCAGGACACTGGCGTAATAGGAGAGAGTTGTAAAAGCTTTGGAGTCGCTAGGAAGAGCCTAAACCCTAAAAAATTTACCGCCAAATGCTTGACGACAAGACCATTTGTTTCACCGAAGACGAAGGACTAAAATCCACTCATGCTAGAAGTCTTTGACCGTTGCTGTCATAAGAAGTATCAAGATGCATGATAGGTGACGTCTAGCTATCAACAGTCCACTACTCAGATTGACGTTGGTAGTCAACAAGCTTGGAGCTCCATCACCAATTGCCACCATATTACCAAGGAGGGAGAGACTTTAGCTCCTAGTCGTAACATGTAGCTAAAAGGATGCACACGACTCATGCTTCATCAATACTATTATGGTTGAAGCACGATGCTCGAATGCCATGGAGATTCAATTGACTCTCCAAGAATGGAGAAAACTTGGGCGCACCCTCCACCTTCATTGGAATTTCAGCATGCATCCACCATCGTAGGTCTTAACCAACACCTAACGGGACAAGAAGACGATGGAAATGCTATTGATCAGCATGTTGCTAAAAATTGATGTTATAGAATGAGGTGACGACAAATCAAACCTTGAAGACATGAGAAGGCAGCTTGAGCCATGGACCAGACCCCTGGAGGTCCAACATAGAAAGACTATGTTCGCTTGTTGGATAAATGACTGATACGTAGATCTCGTACACGATGCTCATCAACCCTAACAAGAAAGTTACAACTTTGATCAAAGATGATCGATCAACCTCATCAACATACCATCACCAACAATCCACAACTCTTACACAATGTTGGCATCAAGATTATGGGACTCCAGTCCACCATCCTTTCATGATCAGGAGGTTGACCTCAATTAGGAACACACCTATGTCCTCGACTTCGCCGCTATACTAACTCCCTAAAAATCTGATGGCTGCACCACCAGCGCAAAGATGTCGGATAGTGACGAGCTTCAAAGCGTAGTAATCCTTACAGTAGACTTGGCGCTGTCTATCAAATGATGACCGCGCACTAGCAAGAGGATGCCATGTTGGTGTTCGCTCGATGATCTCAACTATTTTACTAGGACCAGACGACGTTGATCAACCGGCGCTAAGAACATGAGCATCCACCGCTTGATCATATTTCAATGCTCGGACAATCTTGAGATTTGGTGTTGCTGGAGTACCACCGCACGAGTCGAACATATAGACGGGTTTACAAGTCTTGCATGCACGGCGACAATACCCGTTCACCAATATGGCGAAAAATCAGTGGCTAGAAGAGGCAACCCAAGAAGAAGGAAGAGCTTTCAACCCACCATCTTACTGCCCTTAGACCTGTACTCTCACCGAAGAGGTCTCGACGTGCCACTACCCAACCCTTTTGTTTCCAAAGGCTTGCATCAAGAAAATGCCCACTTGGAGACAGCGTCCGCAACAAGTCACATTCAAAGGAGCGAGCTACACCTCAAACGGTACACCCTACTCTAAATTACTTACTAGTTTTATCATAAAGTATTATCACATGGATCCCTTATATCCTCTTTAAGGATTTCCTTGATATGCCAAGAGTGATGAACCTTCAAGCACCAACCAATAGGAATACGTTAGCCTTAGAGAGCCGGGGGCTCAATTCTATTATATATGTATTGATTTTTGCATCTTATATGGCATTCTATGTATCTACTATATGTGTCTCTATACTATTTGCATGCTATAAATCATGTTGAGATCGGAATTTGCACAAACGAATTAGCTTGAAAATATATCCATCTATTCAACAATTCGGCAAAGACCCCCGTGCTAAGCATATGACAAATTAACTCTGGTTACATCAGCTCATTACTGATGAACCTGTGTCAATGCCCAGACGCGGACCAAGTGGGGTACCAGTTCCACAAATCTATCTATATATAAACTCCTAGAAGTTTATTGGAACACAAAGGTATAGCTATCTCAATAGAAGTCCATCTAAGATAAGTATAGTAGTAGTTTGTATAATAGACATCCTTGGTATTCCAACACCCTAAGGGTTTGAGCCACCGGATGAAAGAGTCTCGCTAGCCGAGACCAATTCACAGAGTGCCCTCGAGGTCCAGCTCACTTGAGTCACAGGTGAGCAAGTCTTAACAATTGAGACTAACACACATAGTGCACTCGAGGTCCAACTCACTTGAGTCGCCAGGTGAGAGAGTCTTAATGGCCGAAACTCGCAACGAACACTTGAGGTTGGTCGACTCTCAACCACCACGACCACCAGTTGTGAGACTTTTAGGCCGAACAATAGTTAGAGGTCTTACACTCCCTTATAAATTATGCTAATATATAGTTTAGTTATGGCAAAAGTAGGGACAATGCACTTATATGATAAATTAGAGCCAATAGTTAAAGCTCAAAGGGAAACAAAAGGAATTTAACCTATCCTCACCCTTGTCAAAGATGTTACCTTTCTCTCTATTGGAGATCAGTCACCAATGAGTTTAGTATCCTATCGTGGACCTTCGACATTCAAGGTTATCATCCCTTCTAGTCGAGGATGTCGTCCTCATCCACTTAGGACCTCTGTAGTTTAACCTTCGAGTTACCTTGGTGATGACATATCACATATAGAAACTCACCCCCGCACAACAGGGTTAACTTTTTACACTCACTCTTGGCCTTTCACTAAGGACCACCTAGTCGAGCTTAATTCACCAAATTCTTCCTCATATTGAGTTCCCTACCCAACATAGGCCTTGGCTGGCTAGGGAACTGGGGGCTTGTTGATGTCATAATTTGGTTCGACAAATACTTTTGACTTTTCAACCCACTCCACGTAGGACGCGTTGAAATGTCAAAGAGTCCACGTAGGACTCTGACCTTTCAACGCACTCAAACCTTTCATCGAGAAAGAAAAGATAACCATAAGATGGAAATAACCATGGCTAGCGAGATGCCTCACTTTGGTACTCCAAGTCTTCAACCTTGGATCGCCACTTCTCAAGTCTTGGACGGTCACCATATGATTGATTCACCATCTTGGATGGCAAGACAAAAGCATATCGTGACCTGACTATCAGGGAAACGTAATCCAAAGGAATCAAGAGCCTCAACCCCCAAGAACAAGAGTTCGACCTCCAAGCTTAAAACTCTCGACCTCTAAGGATCATGACCACGAGCTCCAAGGCTAAAGCCTCGACCTCTAAGGCCACGCACATGCAATCGTCATGAAGAAACATGGAGCACCAATCAAGGAGAAATCTCACCAACCATGCCAAGTGTCAAGTTCCGACATAAGGCATGGCTCCTCGGCATGGCCACGAGCAATTCAAGGAAAAGGGAAGCTCGGATGTGCGACAACTGTCTCTTGACCCTTCACCAACCGAATCAGACCACAACGTGGTGACACGTGTCACCGAATCTGTCAAACCCATACCTTGGAGTGTCAGTAAGCAGGAATTACGGGCTGACACCCCGATTTTAGGGAAGAGCCCATACCATCCCTTTCCACCTCATCTACTCCTTCTCCTATAAATACCAAACCTTTACAAGCAGAAAGGGAGGACTTCAGCTCCCTCTTCTCTCCCAAAAGCCATGCCAAAATGCATAATCTCTTCTCTCTCTTTCTCTATTGACATGTCAACTCCATTATTATGTCAAAATGCTTAAGCATCATTCTTTCTTCCCCAATCTCCATAAATGTTCAAACACACTTATCTAACTTAGGCATCGGAGTGTGTTTGGCCGGCCTTAGGCTGGTCCTCCGATAACCTTCCATCTCTTCACATTTGCAGGTCTTTTCCATGGAGCTCCGCCAGCTCGAGAGGGCGGATGCCCAACGTCAGGTGGAGGTCGATATACGCCCAAGCCACAGACTGGATGCCCAACGTCAGGTGAAGGAAGTCCGAGACGAGACCCTCAACTTCACCCAACAAGGAGCTTGGAGGCCTAGCATCAGGTGAAGGAAGTCCGAGACGAGACCCTCAGCTTCACCCAACAAGGCTTAGAGGCCCATCATCAGGTGAAGGAAGTCCGAGACGAGACCCTCAACTTCACCCAACAAGGAGCTTAGAGGCCTAGCATCAGGTGAAAGAAGTCCGAGACGAGACCCTCAGCTTCACCCAACAAGGCTTAGAGGCCCATCATCAGGTGAAGGAAGTCTGAGACGAGACCCTCAGCTTCACCCAACAAGGAGCTTGGAGGCCTAACATCAGGTGAAGGAAGTCCGAGACGAGACCCTCAGTTTCACCTAACAAGGAAGCCTGGACGCCCAACATCAAGCAAAAGAAGCCCGAGGCCATACATTCAGTCGCAAGAGGTGGACGACCAAGACTAGGCACATGACCACCAGGGGCATACCTTCAGTCACAAGCAGACGACCAAAGCTACTCATGTAGTCAAACTAATCGAAGGAAAAGATAGGCCCACTTGAAGAAAACAACCCCACCACTTTACACTTGGATTTCAACGGATCTTCCGTTGACTCGTTGATGCCAAAATCGGCACCAACAATTGCACAATTGTTTCAGGTGGTTGATGGAGCTTCCCCCAAGTTGTCTATCATTGTCGCCGTGCGCAGCCTCATTCTGCAGTTGCGCATTGTGAGTAGCTTTGGTTATGATGCGACGGAGCTCAATCCTACAGCTGAATCATCCACATTTGCTGAGGAGGGTTTGCAGAAAGTGGGCCTTGATAACTCGGGAGCTACAGAACACAAGAAAACCTCTTCATGTGTTTTGTGCATGGAGGGCTTTTTCGAATCTGACAACGGTGTTCAACAACTTACTCGCTTGCCCTGCTCGCACTCTTATCATGGACGCTGCTTACTTCAGTGGCCATCAGAGATAAGGAGCTCGTGTCCCTTGTGCGAAAAACCAAAGTCGAAATTTCATGCTTGTCGGCAATTTTGGGTTCGGATGGTGAGGAAGCACGCGGGTACTGTGATATCTGCTCTGATTTTTTGCCAATTTTTCAAGCCTACTCTTCAAGTCCAGACTGTCCAGCCTTTAGAGACCTCCCCTGCCCGTCCTAAAAGCTGGAAGCAGAGTCTGCTTGAAATGGATGAAATGATGACCATGACGGCAACCAAATTGGTAAACGATTTCCAATCCGGCAAACTATTGAAGCAAATTAAGAAAGAAGAGTGGTGGCAATTCAAGAAGGAATGCGAAACCAAATGTAGCCAGACATAGAGAAAAAAGAAGTGCACGGTTCAGAAGCTACCATATATCTCTAAGGATAGAAAATCTGCACAGATGGCCAGTACTCCAATGAAAGGAAAGAATCGACATATGTGTCTCTTCAAACCTTTTTCGTTCGTGAGGTGATTCCAATTCTTCAAGCTTTAGATTGATTTGTTTCTCTTGTTGTTTACTCTTATGAAAGAACATATATCCAATAGTTTTTTTGGTGCTAATATTCCATGTCCCATCTCATGTCTAGAAAAATAATCAAAAGATCACCTAAAGAAATAGCCTAGCTAATTCATAATCTGATCGATATGCAAAATGGCTAACATGCAGTCCAATGATGGTTCAAGAAAAATTCTACCATATCGTTCAACATTCTTTGTTTAAAGTAATTACTAGTCAATCAAAAACCAAGACAACCAAATACTCAATATCCATAATCATTCAACACTGGTATGGTTTAACATAGTATAACAACTCAATCTTCAAACAAAAAAAGAAATTGACAACCCATTTGACCCTTGAAGCTAATTTGAATCTAATATTACCAGTTCCAAAATCACAAGCCTTTACTTTTTGCCATTATTACCATTTCCATCTCCACCTTCTTCAAGTTGAAACGCCGTGATGGGGAACGACCTCGAGATTCCCGTGCCGTTGGCAAACGTGATCTTATCGGGATCTGTACTCGGATCCACATAGATATCCGAAATGGACACCCAGATCAAAATCTCCTTACTCTTGACCCCGCTGAGACGCCTCATCCGATGCTCCTCCACAAACCCCATGACCTCAGTGTCGTATGACACCGTGCGTCCCACGGCATGGAACCGGTGCTCCTTTCGCTTCTTTTGCTTCAGCCACACGAACCCCGAGGTGGCGTTGTAGCCGAACTCGACGACGTCGTCTAGAGGGAGGAGGCCGCACGGCAGATGCATCTTCTCGAGAAGCTGGTGGGACTTTTGCTTGCATACGTCTTCGCCGTGATGGATCTCGGCGCCGTCTCTGTGGGTCGCGATTAGTTGCTGGCTTGACATTGTTGGTTGGTGTGATCAGAGAGAGAGAGAGAGAGAGAGAGAGAGTGTGTGTGTGTGGTTATAGAATTTGGGAATGGAGATGGGTGTTTCTGGTTGATATATGCGAATTGCATGCATGAGAAAAGGGTGTGTTCTTATGAGTAATGACTTTTTCAAATGGTTTTGGTGAGGGAGATGGGAAACGTTTTTGTTTTGTTTTGTTTAAGGGTTAAAATGAGTAAATTAATGACCCCTAATTGAGAAATATTATTCACACATATCCATTTACTTGCTAGATACACACCTCCAAAGTGTTGTCCATCTTTTTCCTTTAACTTCCTTCAGTGACCTCTTCTTCAAAATAAAATATAACCAACAAAGGAGTACAGCTACGGTCATAGAGTGGCTCCCAACCTCCTTTAAACCCAGACACTACTCCTAATTTCAAGCCTACACTTCACATATTGCATTTCTCTTAGCCTATATATAATCAAGGGATATGCCTAACCATATACAAATTGAATCTCATCAATAATGAACTACGGTACCAACATCAGCATCATTCACCAATAATGGGTGGTCCTCCCTGAAACCAGACACCCAAGCTTCTCCGGCTACGGTATTCTCTGATCACGTTGGGAAAACCAAGAGGCAGACATGGGTTGCAAGAGGATTCTCCAGAGTTGATTAGGTCTTGAATCCTTGTTATTGTGATTGTGATTGAATAGAACTTATAAAAGCTTTGGATCAAATATTTAATACCGTAGTGATGTTATAGTCATGTCATTGGTGGGATTGTAGTTAAGGAAAGAAGGGATTATGATTTGGGATATTAGACGCTGAAGGTAGGCCGTATTTTGCAGCTTGTGATTCCTACTGTTGTAAGTAATTCCTTTAACAGTAGTTTTACAAAAGCTTAAGCTCACACTCATTATTGTGAATGTGTTCTACTCTCAAATTCAAAGTAATATTATTAGAGTGAATGGAGAAGAACATAACATGCGAAAAGGTCATTGACCAAAAATCAAGTAATATAAAAGGAGTTAGCCTTGTTGGCTGAAGGCTAGGGGTAAAAATGTATTAAATAAATATTTAAAAACAAGAGCCGTGTATTAAGAAGAAGGTAGATATGTGTCAATAATACCACTCTTTATACAAATCTTAAACTTTTTTATGGAACTCCCAAAGTTTTGTGATTTTCTAAAGGGAAAATTTCACAAACAGTACACCAAGTAAAGACCACTAATAATTCTTATACATAAAGTTCCAAACCAAACATTTCGGTACACGAAATCTGAAACTTGACCCACTATCAGTACACGACATCAATTTTTGACACCAAAATGTCCATTATGCCCTCAGTTTTTTTTTTTTTAATAAATATTTTTTTTTTCCTTCATTTTTTCTGTTATTTTTTTCTATTATTATTTTTCCTTCATTTTTTCTGTTATTTTTTTTTCCTTCATTTTTTCTATTATTTTTTTTCCTTCTTTTTTTCTGTTATTTTTTTTTCCTTCGTTTTTTCTGTTATTTTTTTCTATTATTTGTTTTCCTTCATTTTTTATGTTATTTTTTCTATTATTTTTTTTCCTTAATTTTTTCTGTTATTTTTTTTCTTCCTTCGTTTTTTTTTCCTTTGTTTTTATCTCTTTCTTTCTTTTCACATGACTAAATATTGGCTGAGTTACAAATATAAGCTGTAGAACCATAAATCTCACCAATTGGAGGGCAAGGGCGGCGTTGGAAGCGAGGGAGTGAGCCCGGAAGAAGGAAGAAGAAAGAGATAAAAACGAAGGAAAAAAAAATAACAGAAAAAACGAAGGAAAAAAATAATAGAAAAAAAAATAACAGAAAAAACGAAGGAAAAAAAATAACAGAAAAAAAAAGAAGGAAAAAAAGAAAAGAAAAAAATAACAGAAAAAACCAATGAAAAAAAAATAACAGAAAAAAAGAAGGAAAAAAAATAATAGAAAAAAAAAACAGAAAAAAAAAATTATTAAAAAAAAAACTGAGGGCATAATGGACATTTTGGTGTCAAAAATTGGCGTCGTGTACTGATAGTGGGTCGAGTTTCAGATTTCGTGTACCGAAATGTTTGGTTTGGAACTTTATGTATAAGAATTATTAGTGGCATTTACTTGGTATACTGTTTGCGAAATTTTCCCTTTTCTAAATTTCAAATATCAAATGTGATATTGTTAAATGATAGTCATTTTATCGGGGGAGTAATTCGTATTTTCAACAATTGATATTGGCAGCAAATTAAAGAAATTGGAATCTGTAAAAAAAGTAGTAATAAAGAGATCTTGTCCCTTGAACAGAAGGAAAAAAAAAACGAGCCACTTAACCAACAAATGAGGCGGAGGAGGTGGAAGAAGCAAACTTTGCTGCCCTCTCCTCTTTTCTGTCATTTTCTCCTCTTATTTCGGTGCAATGAATAATAAGTTTTCTACAGTGACTTTATCTAAACTATCTTTCAAAAAAAAAAAAAAACTATGTTCAAATTTGAGTACTGCATCACCTCTTTCCTATTAAAACACGTTTTCTCCTAAGATTTAGACCACATCTACAAATTTGGATTTTGAATTTCTTGAAAATTTGTTATTTTACTATTTACTTAAATATTTCATTTACCAAATATTACATACAGGCATTATGACTATTATACTAATTAGAAATGTAATTTGTGTTGAAGTAATACTTAAAAAATACAATGTCAACACTACAAGAAAAATGACATTCTAAAGACGACTCAAAGCATAAGCAATTAGAGGTATCCAAACGCTCAAAGTGGAACATAGAGCGGAGTGCAATTCTATCATATCGAATAATTAATAGACATCACAGTATTCACAATATGTCACTAACTTTAAAAGGCTTGGACACACACAAAGAACTAGGTTGCACACTTACAAAAATAAGTATGTTCTTTAGGTTACTGGGGACTTTATCTCCCTGTACTTATCTTTATTTTTGTTTCAAGCACTTAAAATGACTCTTCGATCACAACTACAAGTATGAAGTTCTTTATTTAAAAATTTAAATGAGACCTCATAGCTAAAATGAACGGTACATGACTTCAGAAAGTAGCCAAAAACATTATAATAGTTTTTAGAGAAAATTAGATAAAAACCCAAAAAACAAAGCTCCTATTAAGAAAAACCCACCCCTATATTTTCTTTTAATCTACACCCAATTCACATAATTGAACATTCTTTATAGGTTTTAAATCTATAATTAAGATTTTTCACGATTTTTAGTTTGACTTTTTTGCCCTTCTGATTGAATAAATAAAATATTCATCAAATATAGTTGTTGACTATTTTTTGAATTTAAATATTTAGAATTTAATACAATCAATTTAATCCTTGATTTTTTTCTTATTTAAAACGATTAATTGCCTTAATTATCCTATATTTCTTCCTTTCCGATGTGATCCATATATTTACTATTTTTTAATAAATATGTTTGCGTATCATCAGATTCTGTTATATTCCTATTATATAAATATTTCTCTTTCTCGACATGATTGAACATCCTCTCATTAAGGTATGTTATTTTGCTTATCCGTTCTAATAGGTGTAGTTATACAATCATTCCATATTCATTAATTTTCTAAAATGGTCGAGTTAATGTAATTAGCCCATGTAAAATGTACTTGATGTAGATTGATTGCTTTAAGATTTTTTTTTTCCGCCCCTACATTTTTCTCCACATAGGTGCCTGATTCTATGGGGTGGTCAAGGACCACATAATAGTTGTGTAAATGTAGAGTTTGCTTAATATATAATTATCCCTTAATTTTGGCACATTAAATAATTTTGAATGTGCAAAAGTTTTTGCACTATAATTTAGTAAACTCATTATCATCATTCATTGTTTTACAATTGAAAATGAACTTTACAATATTAAAAAATTTATTTCTAATATCAAGGTAATTTAAATACACATTCTTTTTGAAGGAATAAACCTAAAAATTTATTGAAATAGGGACAATGAGTACAACCGTAAATGATCTTCATCCAGTATTGAAATAAACAATTTTAAATTTGTTTTTACAATTGAAATATAAACTTTACATTTTCGAACCTAATATAAAGAACATTATAACACTTCATCCGTCATCTCGACTAACACTTTGCAATGTAGTCTTCAAAAATATCCCAACTACTAGTGCCCTGCATGTAGTGATTCCTTATACAATTGCAAATTACCTTCATAGATCTATTTCAAAGGTAAAACTCTATTAGGATTTACATACATATATCCAAAATATATTATCTAAATTATAGGTATATTAATTGTCAATACTATAGGTTATGGAATAAACAACCTATGATATAGAGTCACACAAATAATTTAAAACTACAAAAACAAACATCTAAATCATAGGTATTACATATTAAAGCAATCTAAGTATCTGGTAATTAGAAACAGCGATTTTACTTTGAAGGAATGAAACTAAGTTTTGTACCAGATTCATAAATTGAAATTTCTAATTACTAAACATCCATCCAATTCAAGCTTTACACAAAATCAAGAGATTAACAAAGATATTATACTAAATAAATCTGATGAATAGGTAATTTGAATTACGAATATGATATATGTACCTATTTGAAAGAAACTCTCTAACCCATAAGAAAATGATGAAATAAACCTCATGAATAGGTCGTTTGAAATCATCATTTGAAATCATATGCAACTTTGTGAAAGGTCTCCACCCAAAGAAAAAATGACGAATGAATTCACTAGCTTCTATATATAGGAAGAAACATACCAAAAATTCATCATTATATGATAATAATGAGATTAATGTAAACACCTAAAATTAAGTACTGATAAAAACCTAAAGTGAAGGTAATATCAACAATAACGTCAATCAAACTCCATAATATTTGCTAGATGATTTTGACTATTAATCCTATTTAATAGGTGAATGGGGAATTTGATAGTGGCAGCTTTAGTAATTCTTAACAACATTGAGTTTTAATATTTATCCTATTTAATAGGTTTTTTTATTTTAAATAAACCTAATTAATTGGTTTGGGTGTATATTAAAACACTCTTATGGATGGGTTTATTCTAAAAGGGGTGTGTGAATTTGGGTGTAGAATCAAATTCCCCTAGTTTTTATAATTTCCTCTAGTTTCTCATTCTGGAATCTTTGCAACATAAGTACACAAATATCTCTATTTGGAACACTTTTTTTCTTCATTTATAGTGTGGTATCACGTTGATACAATTTTAGGATGAAAATCATGCCAATGTAATTGAAATTTTTGTTTATAGCAAACTAATTTGTTCACATATTTAACATGAAAGTTCAGTTGTTTTTGCTAAACATTTTCCCGTCCAATATGACAAATAGATGGTGCATGCTTATTTGTATGTATTTGAAAATTGTAGAATTGATCGTATATAGCAGATAAAAACAGGTTTTTAGAAATTACTTAAAACTTAATTGTAGTGTTGTAATTTTTTTTTTTTTTGAGAATAAGAGACCTTTATTGAACATAACCAAAGATTACATATGTGAATGACCGGTGGTGGACATGAACTCTCCACTCTCCTCCCTATAAACCGAACCAGTTACGGGTCGTCATTAAGAATGACTTCCATGAGCCAAAAGAGCCCAACCCCTAACCAACAATGTCGCCCAACCTCACAGGCTACAGATAATCCCGAGAATATCGATAACACCTCATAGACAACCGCCATAAAAACCAACACCCTCTTCCACACCGCATCCCAATGAAGCCAGACCACGTGCAAGGATCGCTTGTCAGCACATTGACCATAAGATAAAACCGAAACTAAAACAACCCGTCCCCAGGAAAGACAGCACCTCCATGGCACATCAATTTGACCCAACCCTCGCTCAACAGAGGAGGGACCAACTATTGACCAAAAGAACCTAGCCACCAACCTAACTGAAAACAAGACTCTAACCAACCTAACCAAAAACAAGATTCTAACCAAAAATAGAGAAACGCTGCCATAGTACTCTTCTTCCTTGTCATCAGGAATCCGGCCGGCAGGCCACCACCTCAATTCCATGTCTTCGAGCACCCCAAGTCGATGATACCATGCGGCAAGCCACACCAATTCTATCACCGAGAAATTGGTGAAAACATTACCGTACCATGGCGCCGCCATGCCCACCATCTTGAGAGCCCAAATCCACCACAGCTGCCGCCTCCGTCTAGCAACACACCGTAGATTAGAAATCAGTGCCATACGATCCATGGCGTACCGCTGCCATGATCTGGCCTCTGGCTCCTTCCTCCAAGCCGATCGCTCATCAGTCTTCCCCACCAACACCGCCGCCTGATAGAAACGAAGAGCCATACTCGATCTGAACCAGCGAATCGACTCACAGAGCAAGACCCCTGTGATCCCAAGATTCCGTCCGGCAACACCCGCCTCTCGTCGATGAGGCAGAGAGCCATGGTCGATGCGGGGGCGCCGTCGGACAGGCTGAAGAAATCCCTTTACTCTCTCCAAACCCTAGGTCTTCGATCCCCTGTTTTGTCGGAGCTCTCTCGTGGCTTTTAGAATTTTGTTGCTCTCGGTGAACTCGTGCCCAATATGTACGTATCACTTAATCGAGGTCGTAGTGTTGTAAATTTAGGAGCACGGAACATATGAAATAGATTACAAAGTATTAGAATTAAAAAGCAATGGGAGAATATCCTAAAACGAGATAAAAAAATTATTAAATTCAAATGCAAAAAGCACAAGATGTTGCTAAAGATGCAGGATTGTGCAAGCAAGCAATATGACAAATTCTTCATTAATATTATAAATATATGTATCAAGGCTATCATCTCACGATTGGATAGTGTGGTTTTTTTTTGGCCCAAAAACTAGATGTATCAGCAGATTTCTAAATCTTTTGATTTCCTCCCATATATAATTGTAGGATCAATGCAGTACTCTAATGTGCATAGTAACATATCTAGCCTGATTTCACATGCATTAAAACTTTAAAAGTATACATCTCAAATGAGAGCATGAGATCACCAAGCACCAAGTCAAAAGATACCAATCAAAGCAGAAAAAGGTAGATACATTAGAATGGCAAATACCATTAACACTTTGTATTTAGTTTCATGCATTCCAAAATAAATTATTCTCTAACTTTTTCTGCATCTTAACTTTCTCCTCCACTTCTACAACACGACTCAAGAGTTCAAATATATTGGCCGCATTAAGCTGATCTCTACTCTTATTTGATATCTCAAGGGACCCTTGCATGATTTCTCTAAAGATTTACATGACCTGTCAACAACACCTACCAAAAGAATAATCACATTTAGAAGAAAGAAAAAGGCCCTGTCAACCTGTCATTGTATATGTTGTTGCTTTCATTCTGTTAAATGCCTCCAAAGTAGTTGCTTGGCCTTTGTTTTGTTTTCTATTCTTTCTTTTGTCTATCCTCTCCCTGCTTCTTCCTTCTCTGTTTTATTCCTTGTCTATCACCTTCTTTCTGGCACAGACAAAATCAAGCAGGGGATTCCCCCCACATCTCCAAAAGATACCTCTGACACTTGCTGCAACAGCTGCCATTGACATACAACAAATCATTGCCTGCCCTTTTGGTCTTTTTGGTTTTGGGTCCTCCCTTAGATTCACCTCCACTGGTCCCAACTCCAGGCTTAAGGTTGTGCCTATATTCCACAGCAATTTGCTCAAACACTTCAACTGAAAACATGTTCAGCTTCAGCCTTGGGCTCATGAGGTCTCTCACATATGCAAAGGCTAATTGGTCTCTTGGGTTGAATGCCTCCATCTCATTAAACAATAGGCAGGAGAATAGATTGCTCCTCAGTCCATGTTTCCTCAGAATCAAAGCACTATCTGGTACATCTGCCAAGTACCAAGAACAAAGTGATCATTTGTATGAAAAGATTCCGAGTATACAAAGGGAAAAAATAAGCAAATTTGTTATGGATTCTTAATGGTATGTACTAGGTTTTTTAATTATTTTGATCCCACTTGAAGTTTATGTATACAACTCCTTTCGTGGCGCAGTGAAATAAGGAAACCACCAAATTGACAGGCAGTCTTTTTTAATTGAATTTACAAGTCATTGGATCATTTAAATATCAACATTGAGGATGATTTGGTTCAAAGATGCCTGTGAAATGCATCTGCATTTTGACACTAACATTACAAAGTGTTGTAAACTGTGTTACTACGCCATTATCTGCAAGTAGCTTTAATAGGGCCAACCTTAATTATAATATCTGGACCAATTTGGACCACACATTTCTTTCTAAGTTCTGGACCAGCTATTACTCAGTTTAATTGCATCTAATTCCTGAAAACAATTTTCGTGTTTACATTGTGAAACCAATGCAAACAGAAGAAAATTACCACATTTCATCTCTCACAAGAAGTATAATATGTCTCCTTGAAAGAAAAGAAAAAAATCCAATTTTCTTTTAAAACTGCCAAACTCAGTTACTACTACCATCTCAGATTTCTCAGGCTTGAATTTTGTCTCCTTGCTCAGAAAAGAGCTTACTCTCTAACACTAAAAACCAAAGCAAGCGTCTGGATCAAACACAACCCCATAAAATGTAAATTATAATATAAAATTACCTGTGGGATAAGGAAGCTTATCAGGAGTCCAGGGGAGCAAACCATTTTCACAATAAGTCTCCATTTGCCTCTTTAATCCATCAACGTCCCACCATTTCTTCCACCTCGCCGTCGCCATTGCTTCTTCCATAGTATGAACATAGTAAGGATGCTTTGAAATCGCCATGTCGGCGTTCTCATTCACAACAAGTGTATGAATCAAAAGTAATGGATCAACCATCAGCTGCATTTTCGCATCCACCCAAATGCTGAATTTGGCGTTTGGGAAAAGTCTATGAACCAAGTACTTTGGTATCACACCATTCATTGCCGGATTCTCATACAATCCCTTGCTCAAAACCTTGACAACCCTCCATGCACCAATCTTATAGTTTTCAGATTTCTCTGGAATCAAATGATGCTGGTAAAATCCTTTGAGGGTTATCTCATCTATAAACATAAAGAAACATACATTCTCAAGGGTTTTCGATCCAATCCCCTTGGGTTGTCGAATTTTATCATGATCATTGAAGATAGCCGAGACTACTACAAGTCCTCTACACTCTTCCATGACAATTCTATCTGTATAACACATAAACAACAGTCTTAGTCCTAAATTGAGCTTAATCTAAAAGGGACAATAAAAAGATTAATTGAGACTTTTTCACAGAGCTTGCTTGGGTACCAATTAAACTAACCAGAATCACTAACTGGAAATTTCTTCAGGAACCCACAAGGGATTTCAGTGCTCTCATTGTAATGAACAAAATAGGAAATCCTATTTTGGGTACTGAAATTCCCTCCAAAAGTCTCAGACTTTCCCTGCATATAACTCAAAACCGATGAATTCCACGAAGAATTCTTGCACAAATTTTGGATCTCCTTCAAGACCTTCCAATAATCTGACCACAAAAACCAAAACCCATTTACCAAAATCCACAGATAAAATGACCAAATTCCAAAAAATGAAGAGAAACAGAGCTAGAAACAAAAAATGGAGGGTACCTGAGAAATGGACAGGGGAAGAGCAAGATTTACGTTGGGTTGGGATTGCATACTTGTGTTCTCCATAATTGGGAGGGTAGGAGAAGAGAGGGGTCTGAATTGGGTCGAAAGGTGAAGATCTGAAGAGGCATTTGGTTTGGGAGAGAGAGGTGTAGAGAGCTAGAAACAGAGAGGTGAAGAGGTAGAGCAGAGAGAAACAGACCAGCTTTGATTGAAAGAGCAGAGGAGTGGACGTTACTTTTCCCATGACACATTTCTTAAGGATGCTCGCCTTTGATTTTATACTCTTCTTTATTCTGTTCACAATGTCACACATTTTAACTGTTTTCTAGTTGCCCAAATTGCCCTCTTTATTTGTAAATGGAAAAAATTCGACTCTCCAGTAAATTTGCTTATCAAATTGCAGAAAATTTTACTACACCGAAAATGAGTGGTGAGTACGTTCAATATGATTTTAAAAAATGAGGTCACATCTTAAGAGAAATGTCAATTAAGTTATTTATTTTGAAACTGTGTTCAAAGTCGTGAATTTAAGAATGTATGATGATGTATCAAGTGCTACATTGGTAAAAAGTCTCCTCGAATCATGCATGAATTAATGAGGAGTATTAAACATGTAAAACAGGTAGATTGCCCTCTTTATTTGTAAATGGAAAAAATTCGACTCTCCAGTAAATTTGCTTATCAAATTGCAGAAAATTTTACTACACCGAAAATGAGTGGTGAGTACGTTCAATATGATTTTAAAAAATGAGGTCACATCTTAAGAGAAATGTCAATTAAGTTATTTATTTTGAAACTGTGTTCAAAGTCGTGAATTTAAGAATGTATGATGATGTATCAAGTGCTACATTGGTAAAAAGTCTCCTCGAATCATGCATGAATTAATGAGGAGTATTAAACATGTAAAACAGGTAGATTCTCTTCTAATTTGAAAGGGGTAACAGGTTGATTCTCTTAGTCAGCAAGAGTTGGTAAACAATTTAATACAAGTTTGATCCATGAAATACAGGAATAGAAAGAAGAAGCTGGTGGATCTATTTCTCTTTGCGGTCTTTCTTACCTTTCTGGTGAATCAATAACAGAGTTCGTGATCACCATTAACTAGCATAACCACATGCAGGAACGGCAGAGCTAGCTTGCTAGTTAGGTCACGAAGGTCTAAGAATACAAGTACATTGTACATACACACAACTCATGTGATCTTGGACTTTTTCTTCTCTTTTGGTTGATTATAAAGTTCTTGATGTTGTGACATACGTAGTTTTATACACAAGGAAACTTAAGTAGTCGAACGTCAGCGTGCAGATTTTGCCAAAAAACCACATCGTTCGTTGATCGAATCGTTGATGAAACACCATTGTTCGAACATCTTTTCTATTTTCGGAGGAACCCTATATATACTTGAAAACTCCCTACTCCTCAAAAGTAGAGTGGCGTTTAACTTCAAAAGTCTATTTTGCTATGAAGTGTAATCAATAAAGGAGCCTAGCTAACTTCAAATTGAAGTCTAATTCCATTTTCTAGTAACATCTTAATTAATGCTGCAACGATTATGACCGGTAGAAACTAGTGAGAAATGGGAGGGGAATCATGAAGAATTGAAGGCGAAAGATAAAAGTGTCCTCGCTCAATAACAAATAGTCATATACTAATCGAGTTCCTTCTCAAGCAAGGTAGGCTTGATTTGATAATCAATGCATATGCAGGTGCGATTTGCACACTTATTATGGTTTATGCACGATAAATAAGTAGTGATAAGTTTGTACACAACTTTAAAAAGAGGGTGAATACCTAATTGCACAAACATTCAATGAGTTTTAGCTGATTTTTAATCTCTGCACCTTTAATATAGACACCGCCCGCTTATGCTTAGCATATGGGGGTCGGATCCGACCACGCAGAGCCCGATTGAAAATTTTTGGCGATTGGCAGGTAGGCCAAAATTTGATGGTGGGAATGGAAGGGGGCTGGATACGGGGGGCTGCGCGTTCTTGGCTGCGGTCCGAGCCCTCTGCCCAGAACAAGGCGACAAGGGAGGCAGTGCTCCACTTTTCTGGAGTGGTGGCGAGTTTCCGAATGCACCGCACTGCTAGTGCGCTCACTGGCGCCGACGGCGGAGAATGTGCAGAGGCCATTTCGGCGGAGTGGTGTCATGGGAATAGTACGGCGGTGTCAAACTCTGGAAAGTCGCTGCTGGAGGGACGTTCTGGTATCGGTCCCCGGTCTATGGGTGCGGCGGCGGTACTTGTGCAATGGTCGAGTTGTGAGGCGGTAACCATGGCAGATGGGACGGTCGTCACCCCAAGTTGGGTGCCCAGATCAATTGGATGGCCTAGGCTAAGGTGGAGGCCCACATCAGTGGGGGAGTTTTGGGGGTCCAACTGGGTGTCCAAAGAGCATGTTTGGATTTGGGCTCATTTGTGGACCCAATTCATGAGCTCTAGTTCTCTAGGGTTTCGCATTTGGGATCCTGGTGGCTTGATTCTACAACCTACAGCTATGTTTGACTTTGGGGGTGCTAGTGAATCTTCTGGAGTAGTACTGAAAGATGATTCAAGCTATTCTGTAATGGCGGAGCATGAAATGTCTAACGAGTGGACTTATCTCTATGTACCACCGTGGGTACTACCACATCTTCTTGTTCTGTTTGTACATGGCAGCGGAAGGGTATGTAATGGTTACTCTGGCCTTAGGCTTGTTTGGCTCCAATTTTGCTGCAGCTGGTCAACAGTCTCTTTTCTTGCGCGGACGTGCCAACACCGTTCTGGTGCGGTCGTCGGGGGTGTCCCTTGACCTGACTTCTATCAAGCGATTGTAGACGAGGAGAGCACCAACCTCGTCGTGGGATTCTTTCTGCCTCGTGGTGAGGACTTTGCTGAAGTTTCTTCTTGTTAACACAATCGATACTCAATATTGTAGATCGAGCAGAGCGACATCACCGGGAAATGTTGAGATCTTGCTAAAGCGTGACTTTAGCTTGGCTGAGTTGCTAGGGCGTTACCCTTGCTTGGCTGGTTCTGTAACCGTTGTGGTCGCGGCACTACCGTCGGCTCCCGAGGAGACTAGGACCGAAGCACGTTGACAGAGGGTTTGGTGGCACTGAAAGTCGGCTTCTGAGAAGACTAGGACTAGGAGTGTGATCACCGCTAAGAGAAAGAGAAGGAGAGGAGTTGCTCTTAGAGAGGTTTGCTCTAGAGAGAACTTAGATCATCTTAGAGATGTTGTTGTTGTATGTGTTGTGAATGTGTTTTTAGAATGAGAGGAGAAGGTGTTTATATAGGGAAGAAAAAGAAGAGTGAAATGATGAGTGGAAGAAAAATAATGAAAGTAGATCTAAGTTCACTTGTAAAATATGGAAAAGATAGAGAAAAGATGAAATGAAAGCAAAGCATGAAGGTGCAGCAACATGGAAGTGGTGATGATCTATTAAAGAGATTGTAGAAGAAAAATATATCCAAGGAAAAAGAGAAAAGCATCTAGCTTTCTTCATGTGGGTAGGAAACATGAACATGTGAATATTGAGCTGGTTTTAAGTCAGTTTCTGCCCCTTTATTCTTTCAATTATTTCTCCAACAAGACTTCATTATATGTCTTCGACTTCTTCATATGAAATGTTCCACTTTGAGTGTAGATCATCCTGACAAATTTTCAGATTTTTATTCCATGTGGTTGGGCCAAAAATGCTGCTGGACCTCTTACAGGTCCAGTTTTCCAGTTTTGCTTCTGTAGAAAATTGGGCTGATTGTTTGAAGGCCTTCCACTCAAACAAAGCTCTGGCACTCTTCATAAGAAATGATCCTTGGGCTGTCTAGAATGGATCTGCAGAGTTTCAGCTCATTGCAAGTTCATTTGGTCAGTTTGCCGCCCCTCCTTCCTTGTTTAGCTCGGTTTCTCCTAGCCGAAGTAGGAAAATGTGCTAAAGTTGACTTTTCATGTTTCATAGTAGGCTTTATTTAGCCTCTAAATATATATTTCGAGCTTGTCGACAATATATAGCTTGAGCCACTGATATTGGCTCAATTTCTCCAAGACGTGCCTTGTCAGGCCAAAATGTTCATTTTGGGTCCAAACATTGCCCCCCAGACCTCGAAGTCAAAGGTCCTCGTCTTGACTGAAGAGGTCTTGAATCAGCACTCCTCTTATAATGTCGTTGCTCCAAAGCCACTTGTATTGGCTTGACTAAAATTACTTGAACAGTAGCCTCTCTCCCTCTTAATTATACATAGTGAGCATACATATATTAATCGCCAGTCTTCCTTCGCGAACCATCCTTTGCGAGGCCATGTAATTAAAACCACTTCGCTGCCAACAATTCGCAACCCAGCTTTCGCCACAATTATTGGCAAAAATATTGATGAGACCTCCTCCACTGCTAATACCATACTAGGCATATTAAATGCCTCTTGTATATGTGCCCAGACCAATACCAATGGCCTCTTAAGTATATTAGCAAGTTCCAGCCACTATTAGGCAAGAACACAATTTTTTGCATCCTCCGCGACGCACAAATTTGAAACTCTTTTTGTATTTTTGTATTTTTTTTTTTTTTTTTAATTTTAATAAGACATTGTGAATCAAGGTTTAGACATGCGGCCCAAGTATAGTCGTCTAGACACAAATTTTCTTTCAAATCCTTTGGGCAACCTTACTGAAATGGCCAGGTGGGGGAGGGCGAACAAGAGAGGCAGAATCCATTTTGGCATGAGCTACTCCAACATAGTGGTTTAGGCCCATTTGCACGCACTTCTGGATTCAAGAACCTGTCATGAACGTTGTCCCCTTTCTAGACACCATTTCACATAGGCTATACTTACTAAGATGAGAAAGGTCATAAGTGTGAAGACAGTTCAACAAGTGTTAATAAAAGCCGCCCTTAACCTTAAGGGACCTGAACTAGGCACCAATAAGGAGTTTAGGCCAATATTAACAAAAGAGACTTCACCTATTCCGTTATGATTCACAACCCCTTACCAAATTCAATTTTTTTTTTTTTTTTTTAACTGATTTTTTTTTTTAATGAAAAGAAAACTAGAAACGAAAAAATTAACAGAAAATTAAAAGCAAAGAAAGAAAGAAGCTAGCAGCACCATGTTTGGCTAACCTCTAGAAGACCACGGGGGAGGCCATCTATGCTTCATTCCAAGCTCTGATGTATCAAAATTGGTAGGGTAAAAATCCCTCCTGTGAGAGCTTGTAGGAAAAGAACAAAGATACTTCTCGTTGAAGAATTTGGAGGAATTTGGCTCGTGAGAGGAGTCATCTTGCCCCCCAAGTATCTTTGTTGGTTGACGAGGCATGATCTTCAATTGTAATTTGGGAGATGACGGTGTCCCAAGATCGGCTTTGTCGCCAACTGTCGCCAACTTCTCTTGATCAAAGGGATGATCATGGGTCATATCTTGCCCCCCATGCATCTGATCAGTAGCCACGTATTTGGCTTGATCAGTGGAGAAATCAGATATTTGTTCAGAGACAATTGTATTGTCAGAAGAACAATCTTGTTGATGACCTTTTCCATGCACAACCTCTGTGTAAGGCTGTGACTCACCAGTGAGACCCTTAGGTTGATTGCCACCTATAGGCAAGTTAGTCTCAGAAACGACTTCTTCGCGAGCAGGTTCTTGATGTTCCAATTCGCCTTGTGTTTGTTGTGCCCCCAACTCGAGCTTTGTGACCGAAATCGTGAACTCATCGAGCCGTCGACGGTCCTCCGCGAGGGCTTTTCTCAGATTCTCATGGTATGCGGTAGAATTCTTTTGAAGGATATCAAGCCGCTCTTCTATGCTCGCATTCTCTGGAATGGGAATGGGCACATAGCCTTCTATCGTAGCCATGACTTCAGGAATTTCTTTTGGTAAAGATTTTCCTCTGGCATCCCAATGATGGTGAACATAAAAAGACTCTGGTGGTGTCCCACTGGGCGTGCCAAAATGTTTGTTTTGAAGCCCGGTGGTTGAATGTCTTCAAGAGAAAAAAGAAATTCTAACCTTGTCCCACTGGGCGAGCCAAAATGTTTGTTTTGAAGCCCGGTGGTTGAATGTGCTTCAAGAGAAAAGACTTCTAATATAGTCCCACTGGGTGTGCCAAAATGTTTGTTTTGAAGCCCGGTGGTTGAATGTCTTCAAGAGAAAAAAAAATTTCTAACCTTGTCCCACTGGGCGTGCCAAAATGTTTGGCTCCAATTTTGCTGCAGCTGGTCAACAGTCTCTTTTCTTGCGCGGGCGTGCCAGCACCGTTCGGGTGTGGTCGTCGGGGGTGTCCCTTGACCTGACTTCTATCAAGCGATTGTAGACGAGGAGAGCACCAACCTCGTCGTGGGATTCTTTCTGCCTCGTGGTGAGGACTTTGCTGAATTTTCTTCTTGTTAACACAATCGATACTCAATATTGTAGATCGAGCAGAGCGACATCACCGGGAAATGTTGAGATCTTGCTAAAGCGTGACTTTAGCTTGGCTGAGTTGCTAGGGCGTTACCCTTGCTTGGCTGGTTCTGTAACCGTTGTGGTCGCGGCACTACCGTCGGCTCCCGAGGAGACTAGGACCGAAGCACGTTGACAGAGGGTTTGGTGGCACTGAAAGTCGGCTTCTGAGAAGACTAGGACTAGGAGTGTGATCACCGCTAAAAGAAAGAGAATGAGAGGAGTTGCTCTTAGAGAGGTTTGCTCTAGAGAGAACTTAGATCATCTTAGAGATGTTGTTGTTGTATGTGTTGTGAATGTGTTTTTAGAATGAGAGGAGAAGGTGTTTATATAGGGAAGAAAAAGAATAGTGAAATGATGAGTGGAAGAAAAATAATGAACGTAGATCTAAGTTCACTTGTAAAATATGGAAAAGATAGAGAAAAGATGAAATGAAAGCAAAACATGAAGGTGCAGCAACATGGAAGTGGTGATGATCTATTAAAGAGATTGTAGAAGAAAAATATATCCAAGGAAAAAGAGAAAAGCATCTAGCTTTCTTCATGTGGGTAGGAAACATGAACATGTGAATATTGAGCTGGTTTTAAGTCAGTTTCTGCCCCTTTATTCCTTCAATTATTTCTCCAACAAGACTTCATTATATGTCTTCGACTTCTTCATATGAAATGTTCCACTTTGAGTGTAGATCATCCTGACAAATTTTCAGATTTTTATTCCATGTGGTTGGGCCAAAAATGCTGCTGGACCTCTTACAGGTCCAGTTTTCCAGTTTTGCTTCTGTAGAAAATTGGGCTGATTGTTTGAAGGCCTTCCACTCAAACAAAGCTCTGGCACTCTTCATAAGAAATGATCCTTGGGCTGTCTAGAATGGATCTGCAGAGTTTCAGCTCATTGCAAGTTCATTTGGTCAGTTTGCCGCCCCTCCTTCCTTGTTTAGCTCGGTTTCTCCTAGCTGAAGTAGGAAAATGTGCTAAAGTTGACTTTTCATGTTTCATAGTAGGCTTTATTTAGCCTCTAAATATATATTTCGAGCTTGTCGACAATATATAGCTTGAGCCATTGATATTGGCTCAATTTCTCCAAGACGTGCCTTGTCAGGCCAAAATGTTCATTTTGGGTCCAAACAAGGCTAACACAAATTTCTAGTAATTTGATAATACTCCACGAATGTTATCTGGAAGTGTTACTATATGGTTGTAATCTCTATTTGAGTTTCTATCTATAAAATTATTCTCTTGATTCAAAAAAAAAAGAAAAAAGCATATGGGTTGCGTATATAATCCGATTTTGGGGAAAAAAAATTATCAGACCGAACTAACATAATCAATAGAAAGTGAAAGACTTTTACTTTGAGCTCATTGATCTCGTTGGTTCGACAATTTAACTTGGGTGTTTTACACAACCATAGTAAGGGCTAGTTTGGAATTGTTGTGATTTAAAAAAAACACTGCTGCTGCTGTGGTGTGAGAATAATCAGCTGTGAATTAAAATAGTTTTGTGTTTGGTAAATACTACTTTTAAAAATATTGTCAGTACATAAAACAACTTCAAAACATGTTTTAAATTTTTAATGGAAAGCAGCTTCTAAAAGCAACCTCTGGATTGCTTCTAAAATCTACCGCCAGTGACTTATAATTTTCAATTAAAACTGCTTTTTATTTATTTATTAAACATGATAAAATCTAAATTTTTAAACAAAATATGATTTTTTAGAAGCGAAGCAATCACAAACGGGACCTAAATATGAGTGGACATAGTTTAGGGCATGTGAGAGGTTATGTGCAACTATATTGAACATGATGGGTTGAAAACAAACTAAACTCTTGAAGTTTATAACTAATCCATAAAGAAAGGCTATAAATGTGTAATAGTAATCTACTAATTTTGAAGGAGTACCTGCATTTTTTAGGTTTTAGAAAAAAAAGAAAGAAACGAAGTATTGTCTTACATTATTCCATTAATGTTAGGTTTAAGAAAAGGAAAATACAAAATTTCCAAAGAAACATGAACATTTATTCCTAAAATGTACATGGAATAAACTTATTTTGATTACATGCAATTCCAGTCTTAGTTGACTCCATCTCATTCTAACATTCTTCAATTTGGTTCTTTTTACTTTCTCTGCTTGGCTTGCGCCTCCGTTATATCATCTTTGAGTACTTTGACGACCTTCTCAAACTCTTTAAAGTCCGAAATGAGGTTATGGAGTTGAGCTTCTTCCAAGCTCTCTTTCTCCAAACTGGGTTCACAGTGGAATGCTTGATTCAGCTGGATAAATTTTTCCCACTGATCTATTGCAGGCTGCTTTGACGATGACATAATGTAAATGATGGCCTGCCAATATTTTCAAGAAAATCTGATCATGTTATTCCATATTTTGTTTGATTGGCTGCTAAGAAAATATGAGGGAAAAGGTTTCCGACTTTCCGCACCTTGTAGAGTGGTCGCCTTGCATCTGAGATCTCTTCATGACTCAAGCAATCACATTTGAGCGCCTTCTCGTAATCACCCTGCAGGAGGGAAACAGACGAAGACTGCATTAGAACCTCGAGAATGTTTTTGTAATTAATCCTAAAGCTGATTAGAAAATTGAAGTACCAAATTTCTCAATTTGAGTACCTGAATACCTTGTATATAAGCATTTCCACTAGAAACATCTCAGTTTCATATGCTTCATGCCATTTTTGTTCCTTTTTCGCCTTTATTCTTGCTTTCTCTAATATCTCGACTGTCTCGGCTTCTTTTCCACTCATCTCAAGCTTTGCAACAATCAACTACACTTGAGCAAAACAAAAAGATATTCGAAATGTTATGAACTGTAAATTGATCATGCATGACCAGATATTTACACATGATTCGTCTTAATTACAGAATGAGCGGAATGATGATAACGCAGCATCTCAGATCGTGACTGAGAAGTTTTTATGTTTACTTTTGTTAGTAAGATTTGAACCCATGATCTCCACAGTGTTAGTTAGGCCTGCTAAACAACCGGACCTAACTCACCAGCGGAAGTACTCTTAATGATTATCTTAATTTCAATTCAGAATAGATGAATGCTTTGAAGTCGACAGTAGAAAAGAAAAACATGACATTATAGACAATATATATGATGAGATCCCTAACCTGCAGCTTCTTGTAATCAGGGCGTTTCTCACTAAAAAGTTGAGTCTTCAACTCACATTCAGCTAAATTCAGTGCACATTTGTCTGCTCGAGCTCCATGATAATCTAGCAATCTCTTCAAGGCCAGCTTCCCTCCATGGAGGACGGCCATGGACACAGACCTCATGAGTTTTGGGGGCGCCTCTTCCTTTCTCCGAGAACGTTCACGAACAAAATAAACCCCTGCAACAAAGATACTGGCAAAGACGGCTGACGCCATTGCACCATATTTAGTTGTCATCTTAAGGCTCACCATGGCTGTTCTGTTGAAGGCTTTGTTTCAGATGGATTCTATGCTTGTAACATGTGAAGGAACCCAAGTGTACTTGTAGAGTACACAGGATATTGGTAGCATGTAATTGATAAGTTATTTACAAAAGATGAACTTGAAAGGCTGTAATTGATAATTGGGAAAACTATCAAACAATTCCAATCTATTTCAGTCTTTGCAGAAAGGGTGAAGAAACTGATGCTTTTCTTAGGGATTTTAAGTTCAAGCTGTCAGAATGGTTCATTCTTGTCTTAGATAAGAAGCAAAACTACTTCCAATATTGTCCGCTCGGTACTTCTATCTTACAAGCAAAGCATTTTGCCAATTTTTTAGTTATTCATAATTGTAAAACTTCAAAAGAACAAGTCTAAAACAAACAGGGACCAAAGACAAACTTGTAGAGCTGTATTTTCTTATATTGCTTGAAAAAGAGATTACAATTCGATGCTTTACCATGTACACAGGGAAGAAACCCTTTGGGAAAAACAGCAAGTCTATGGGAAATACAGCTTCTTCCTTACACCCCTTCCGTGTGATCATGTGTTTCACACGTAAAGAAATTCCATATTACAAGGACAAAAATTTGATACCTTACTTCAGCACACCTTAAAATATTCTTCATATTTTCAGTCCTTGTCTCATTTCAGACTATGATCGACCAATAAATACTTGTATCCTTAACCCTTCAATTTCTAGCTAGAACCCTAAATCCTCGGTTGTGAGCACAAACTGGTATATATGATGGACTCTGCACTTTTTCTCCATCGTGGTGCTCTCAACATTCCTTCCACCACTAGCCGTGCAGCCGGATTAGCAAGGCCTTATTCTAGTTTCAGACCTTCTTCTCTTTCACTTTTTTCAAGGGCTTCCACATACCCCACCCTATCGCGACACACCTTCAATAGTCCTGTGATATGTGCACTTAACAAGCAGCCCTCGCCACCTTCGCCGAACTACGACAAAGACAATGGTAAAAAAATTGTGATGGTGGGGGGTGCTTCTGAAGTTCTGGCTTGTGCCCCTGGAGTCATCAACTACAACTTCAATTTCAGTCCCACAGCCATTGCCTGCAAGAATAATAGTTCTTCGTCCTCAACTGAAGAAGACCCACAGGTTGTCTTGCCTGCACCGAAAAAAGTGTTAGATTCATTTTTGAAGTTGAATAGACATATAACCACACCCAAGAGTGGATATACACCGCAGCTGTCTATTTTTGACTCTTTTCCCGACATGCCAAGAGAGCACGACTATGACAATCTTGAGGTTCTGTTCGCCCTTTACACCCAGTATCTAAACTTTGCTATTAGTTTATGTAGAACTAAATTTCTTTGTCACAGTCTTAGCTTACTCTCTGCCGATATACATATATCCCTTTTTCCAGTGTTAGACATATCTTTATTCCCAAGAAATGCTCTTCATGACCGATACATCTTAAATGTATGGAGATATATTTGTTGAAATAGCCTTTAATATGAGTGGTGATATATCCGTGCTGATGATATTTCAAACCTTGCCAATGACGGTTGTAGATTGCAGTAGCGGATTTAATCAAGTCCGGAATGTGCAGTGAGGCAGAGAGACAACTTATTAATTTATACAACAAAACCTCTAAGAAAAAAGGGCCTCATCAGGCAAAAGATGTGGAGATGGAATTGGTACTAGTTCTCATTTTCCAGGTTTGTCCTACAACATACAACTTGCTGTTTTTTTTTTTTTCCAAATCTTGGGGAAGAGGGCATTCGAAGCTACAACTAATTCTCCTGACTTGCGGAAGTCCAAAGCTAGCTCTAAGAGCTTTACTAGACATGAATATGAACCATTTGAATATCTGACTTCTTGTTTCCAAATTCCAGTGTATGTATGGTTTTATTTCGGGCGAAGTCTTTACGATGTAAATTTATAAGATTAATAATTCCTGACCATCATAGTTAAAAAGAAAAAAAAAAAAAACCCATGGGCTAAAACTATAAATCCAGTTCACTTGGGCATTTGCAATATTAGTCCTAACCTTCCGATAATAAAGGTTAGAACTATCAACTTCAATTTGTGTGCGTGTGTCTACAGGGAAAATACAAAGAGGCTTCGGAACGTGGTTGTCTCAAGTGTGAACCCATGAATAGTTCGAAAGGTCTAGTTCATTTTTACAAGGTGCAATGAGTTAATTTTTTCTTCGAATAAATCCTCTTTTTGCTTCTGGTAGTCAATTAGCATGCGATTAATGAAGATTTTGGCTCATGTTTCAAATTTGCAGGCTATTATCTACACCATGTTGGGCGATCAGGATGATAGAGCCAAGAAACACTGGGACATATTTTTATTATCCTTCAACAGTCCTAACTAGAAGCCCTGAGGTCGTGAATCAAAAGCAAACTAGAGGCATGAGATAAAAGTTATTTATTGGATAATTGGTAGCCTCAAAGAGTCAAAGTGCATTCTCTACAGCTAGCCCAAACTTCCATTAGTTTCCATTCCCTATAAAATTGATCGCATGCGCATGCAGATTCTTTCCTCTGAATAATTGATGAATGTTGTTAAAAATGTGTACTTCAAATATTTTGGTAGCTGAGAATATGTTATATCACTCGATCAAAAAATAAAAAATGTTATATCACTACTAGAAAATACAAGCAATTCATACAGATTGAACTCATACAGATTTTAAAAAATTACAGATATCTGTATGAATTAGAATTATAATTAGGCCCACCAGAGTTTATGTAATAACAATAACAAAAAAAATGTAAAATAACTTTATTCATGTTCAAGGAAATCCCGATTATGTGTCTGGCCCAAACTCTAGGTTACTTGACCTAATGGTAATAGGATTAAATTAGAAGGATCTAGATTCCTATTCAATGTATGATTACTTTCCTTGTACGATTGAGATTCTATGCATTGTAATCCTCTATATAAAGAGACCCCTATTATCAATGAGAATACACAGCAAATTCCTCTCAATTTCAGTTTCTCTACAACACGTTATCAGCACGAAGCCCTAACCCTGAAACCCTAAATTCGTAGCCTCAAAATCCCAGAAACTTCCGCAACCCACCTTGAAACCCCAGATCCCAGGAGCTCGGAACCGCCGGCGAAACCACAGGAACCGGCAGGAATCGACCTGAACCGGCTGCCGGAAGTGACTGAATCCGGTCCCAAAGAAGAATCCGACGATCTCCAGCCGGGTTCGCATCCTTCCCATCCACCTGTCACCACCTTCCTCCGTCAGAAGCTTCAGCCATACTCCAGGAGCCCGGAACCGGAGAAATATTCACCGGAACCGGCCTAAAAGGACCTGAACCGGCCACCACAACCGGCTACAACCAAACCGGCAGAGGAAGAAAGAAAAAGGGGAGCAGAGCCCAGGAGGGAAGCCCAAAGCCCAGCGCAGAAGCCCAATAACCAGACCCAGAGGCCCAGAAGACGGAAGCAGCCCAGAAGCTTGCCACGTCATCCCCACGTCAGCAACCGGGCGCCACGTTAGCACCTCGGTCAACGCTGGTCAACCTTTTTCCGGCCGACTTCCGGCCACTTTTCCGGCCAACTTTCCAGCGACTTTTCCGGCCAATTTTCTGGCGGCATTTTTCCGGCCAACTTTTCGGGTCAAGATTTCCGGCAATTTTTCAAGGTAAACTTTTCTAAAAGTTCCCGTTTTTGAAGTTTTTATTACTTTTCTTCTTCTTTTCTCGGGGACTTGCAACCTCCCTTCTTCTACCCCCCTTTCTTCTTCATAGGGGAGACCGAATTAAGCCGAACTGTGGGGGTTCGTGCTCACTCCAAGCTTGGAGCTTGTAGAGTCCTCCAAACTTAGAGTTTGTAGAGAACTTATGATCGACCACTTGCATCATTGTTTCGATCTAATCCAATCCCTCTTGGAATCGAATTTCTTGGAAGCGACTACGCTCGGAAATTCCTAATTTCTTAGAAGCGATTACGCTCAGAAATTTTATATGTTTTCGTGGTAGCCTATTTCGCTCCGAAACTAACCCTAATTTCTTGTTCTCTTTCAGGATGAGTAACCTGAACAAATTGGACTTTGCTCCATTGGGAACAACTGGCTCTGAATATCACAGGTGGGTTCGTGATGTCCGCCAGCATCTCAAGGCCGATGGAATCCTGGATACGATTCTCGAGCCTAGCCAGGACGTGCTAACTGTTGAGTAAGCTCAAGCTTTGGAAGCAAATAGAGCAGCCTTAGAGGCAAATAAGGCGAAAGCCATCATCCTGATGACTCGTCATATGGATGATTCGCTCCAGTACGAGTGTATGAATGAGGAAGACCCCAGAAGGCTGTGGGTCTCACTCGAAGAAAGATTTGGCAACGTCCGTGACTCCTTCCTTGCTTCCTGACCTAGAAGTGAGATGGCATAGCCTCCGCTCCTATGATTTCAAGTCAGTTCTTGACTACAACTCGGAAGCACTTCGCATTAAATCCTTAATGGAATTCTGTGGTAAAGAGATCACAAATGCGATGTTGATTGAGAAGACTCTCTCTACCTTCCCCGTTTCTGCATTGATGGTTGCTAAGAACTATCGAATTGATGTTACTGCAGGACGGATCACAAGGTTTCATGAGCTCATTGGAGCTATGAATGTCACTGAAAAGTATGACAACATCTTTGTGAAGAACTATAATTTGAGATCCGTGGAAATAGAGCATATTCCGGAATCCAATTATAGTCGTGCCCCTAAGAGAAGGCGCCAAGAGCAAAACCCTAACATTAGGGATACTTCTGGGCTTTCTGGTCCATATAATCGCTCTACTTGGGAAGGTAATCGCCAAAATAGGCGAACGCGGAACCGAAGAGGTCAACGTGGAAAGAGAGAGGGAGGCAACGCCTCTGGCCATGTTGGTGGCTCCACCAACACTAAGAGCCATCTTAATGACGCTTTCAAAGCGCCTCAATCAATGGAGTTTGAGCAAAGAGATGTATGTTCTCAATGTGGAGTGTCTGATCATTGGGCACACATTTGTAGAGCTCGTGAAGAAATTGTCACCGCCTACAAAACATATTGTGAAGCAAGAGAAGCTCACTATGTAGAACAAGAAGATCAAGAAGATGATCTAGAGTGAAGGGTTGAAGACTACGAATCTGGCTGGGATCAATAGATCGCCAATTCTGTTTAAGTCTTTATTTTCCAAGAGATGTAGGCAATTGCCATATTATTTTTGTAGTAGATGCCTATGGTTTAGTCTTTCTTCAAAGTAGGCGTACTCAATGTAAATGTGATGTCTAGGAAGGTCTTGAGATAAGTAGTAATTAAGCGAGCTTTGCTCCACCGACATCTCCCTACTCACCTGGTCACATTTGCGTTGGAATTACCGAAAGAAGTTAGACGACTACCATTGTTTTGCATTAGCTAAGCATTTGGATTAGATTCTCCTAATGGTTAAGAGACAATGATGTACTCCGTTGGCTTATGAATAAAATTTTGAGTTCTTTTCATTATGACTCCATTTTGATTCATGAGCATGTTAGTTTGTGACTACGATGGCTGGGCCATCAGTATTAATTCAAGGACATGGAATAGCCCAAGTTCTCTTTGCCAAATGGCACCTTGATTAATGTCACAGAAACTCTCTACACTCCTAGGGCAACTCGCACCTATGGATAGCCAACGGATTCTATGCGAAAACGCATGTAGAGAACATAAATCAGTTCCTTTGCAATACCTCTAATGATTGCAAATAAAGACGCATCTTAGAGAAGTTTATGTGTCTCTCTAGTGGACTCTATGTCACTATTCGAGCTATTAAATCCAATAAAGTTATGAGAGAAGATCTCTTGGATTTAGACACATATTGGCTTTGTCTCGACAGGATAAGTCACCCTGGTCATGATATGATGATCCGTCTACTAAAGACTTCACATGGACACCCTCGAGCGAAATGAAGCAAGAATCAAAAATTGGTTCCTGGACTTAGCAAGACCGCAACAATTGCAGCATCTGGCGCTGCAGCTGTCTTGGAGCGCCATATGGCCGCCCAAGTCCCTTGTGACAACGCCATATATGGCGCTACCTATGGCCATGACGCCATGGATGTCAATCCCCATGGTTATAACGTCATGGATGCCACTTCCCATGGTCATGACACCATGATGGGTGATGTAGTCACAAACTTTGCTTCAATATGCGTTTCAAACGCTCAGGCCCAACCAAAACTCTCATTGGTTGCTTCTAAGGCCTCTCGCTCATTTTACAAAGCCACTTCCTTAGGAAAATTAGGACTGAGACCGTCCTATGCAAAGGATATGAAAATACTCATTATGTTCTTACATAGATTCCGTAGGGATTCTGTGGACTGATTCCACCAACTTGCGGACGTTTAAATATCTCATGATGTTGGTTGATATGCAAACACGCTGGTCACGTGTTGTGCCATTGTCCACTTGTAATGCTGCTTATGAAACACTCCTAGCACACATCATATGACAACGGGCTCACTTCCCGAATCATCCTATTCAGTCAATTGGATTTGACTATGCTAGTGAGTTTACATCGAATACTTTCGATAGTCATTGCATTTGGGATTGATGTTGGACATCATATTCCCATGAGCACACCCAAATGGTCTCGCGGAAACGACTACGATGGTAGTCCGGACATTGGTAATGCGCACCAACCTCCTTATATCCGCTTGGGGTGATGCAATATCGCATGCAGCTATGCTAATTCGTCTACGACCCACTGCCACTCAATCTACCTCTGCGTTACAGCTAGTGACTTGGTACAAATATCGTACTTACGCATATTTGAGTGTGCCATTTATGTGCCAATTGCGCCGCCACAGCACTCTATGATGGGTCCTTACAGACAAATGGGCAACTCAGTTGGATTTGAGCTCCAACAATCGTCCGCCACTTAATGCCCTTGCTAGGCGATCTCCTTACCGCTAGATTTGCGGATGTCACTTTGATGAGACAGTCTTCCCGTCGTTAGGGGGAGATAAGAACACGAATGTTCAACAGGAACGACAGGAATTGTCGTAGTCTGTCCCCACTATGTCTCATCTCGATCCCTGTTAAAGTGACGAGATCACACAAACATGCCTGCAAGGATGGACGTCCCTACGAGAGGACGTAGCGCCACCCTACACAGAGGTAGGCATGGCGCCAACGCCATAGAGAGTGGCACTCTGGCGTTATAGGCCATGGCCCCAGCTAGGATGCGTGGGAGGCCCGTGAGTTCGAAGGATACTTTGGCACATTCCAACCCTTTGATCATCGACACTCAAAATCCGTCTCATGAGAATCTTCCGAGTTATGGTTATCGTTGGGGGACGCCTCAACGTTAGAACTCTATTCCTGAGAATATAGAGCTCTATGAAAATTACACTAGTGTACATGAGACGTGGGATAAAAACTCCATCATAATTGATGATGTAGTCACGCATTTCGTTGCGCATGAGTTTGTTGAGTCCGATGATATCGAACCACGCTCCGTTGATGAATGAATGCCAACGTAGAGAGATTTGGCCTAAATGGAAAGATGCGATCCAGGTTAAGATGGATTCTCTAACGAAGAGGAAGGTTTTCTGAGCTAGTGATGCCAACACCTCTTGACATAAAACCTATTGACTAATGGGTCTTCGTTAGAAAGCGTAGTGAGAAAAAGAGATGGTAATCTCGCCTTATAGCGCAAGGCTTCTCATAAAACGCCCTGGAATCGACTACGATGAGACATATTCTCTCGTAATGGATGTCATTGCACTCCACTACCTTGTCAGTTTGGTAGTTTCCGAATTACTGAACATGCAGCTTACAAATGTGGTCACTACGTATCTCTATGGGGATCTAGATACGGAATATACATGAAGGTTCATGGTGAACTTCATTTACCCAAGTCAAGTGGCTCTAGACCACAGGGCGCGTTTTACAAAGAGGTTGAAACGCTCACTAAGATGACTACTTGATTGGGAAGGGATATGCCCACGCGTTTCCATAACAAGTTTAGGATTCTATCGCGGTTCATGTTGGACATGATCTTCATTAGAAGCCCTTAAAGAGTTAAGGGAAACCGCTGAACATCTGAAATCCGAGTTTGAGATGAAGGATTTTGGGAGAACACGATTATGCCTCGGTTTGGAACTTGAGCATCGTGTTGATAGATGCTTTGGCGCTTTGACAAGGTCAAACCTCCAAGTACCCCCATGATCGTCCGTAGTCTTGATCCTGAAAAGGATTTTCTTCGTTCAAAGGATGATGACGAAGATGCGCTAGGGGCAGAAATGCCCTAGTTAAGTACAATATGCGCATTATTGTACTTAACTCCATGCACAAGACCGGACATCTCATATATTGTGAACTTGTTAGCTAGATATAGCTCTGCGCCAACGCGACGTCATTGGATTGGTGTAAAAGATATCTTTCGATACTTGAGATGTACGATTGATATGGGCTTGTTCTATCCCTACAGAGAGATGATGGATTCGGACCCATCACACACTAGGAACGCCGCCAACACTGGCCTGCGTCCCCTCTCCCCATCCCAAAACGAAGTTAGTGTTTTGGAAGGTTTTGCTGATGCTGGGTATCTCTCTGACCCACACAAAGGTCATTCCCAAACTGGTTAAGTGTTCACCATGGGTAAAGACTGCGATATCTTGGAGGTCTACAGAATAGACCCTAGTCGCTATATCTTCGAACAATGCAGAGATCATTGCTATTCACGAAGAGATTCGTGAATGTATATGGATTGGATCCATAATTACGCATGTTCGAACAATTGTGGTTTGAAGTCTACCATAGATGAGCCTACAAGCATTTAGGATAATGCAGCTTGTTTTGAACAAATGAAGCAAGGCTACATCAAAGCGACAACACCAAGCTTAATCAGCAACAACAGACTCTCCTCAAGATCAAAATGAACTAGGTTCGATCTGAGGACAGTGTGGCAGACTTGCTCACTAAGTCATTGCCTAAATTCCACTTTCGAGAAACATGTTGGTAGCATCGTTTACGGAAGTTATCCGAACTCCCATGACCGTAGTCATCAGGGGGAGATGCAGACATCAGGGGGAGATGTCTACATGTATGGTCTCGAAACGTGAAGGGTGTGTTGTGCTCTTTTTCCCCTTCGACCGAGGTTATTTTTGTCCCACTGGGTTTTTGTTACTCGGCAAGGTTTTTAATGAGGCAACGAGAGAAGCACCACGTTTGGACGACACAAGGGGGAGTGTTCAAGGAAATCCCAATTATGTGTCTGGCCCAAACTCTAGGTTACTTGACCTAGTGGTAATAGGATTAAATTAGAAGGATCTAGATTCCTATTCAATGTATGATTACTTTCCTTGTACGATTGAGATTCTATGCATTGTAATCATCTATATAAAGAGGCCCCTATTATCAATAAGAATACACAGCAAATTCCTCTCAATTTCAGTTTCTCTACAACAATTCACATATTTTCGGGTGAAAGTTGACAATTTTTGGAGATCAGCCACACTCGTCATGCTATCTATTTTTTTGGATATGAAATTCAAGTCCAAGTACAACAGCTTTTTCTTCTCAACTTTTCTTCCACATTTGCCCATAAAACCACTCACTATATCACTTCCCATAATCCCATTCCTTCTCTCTCGGCACCACACCTACTATGGTTCTTGCTGGACTTATTATTGCCATTAAAACCACTTCATCGTCGTCAAGTTCATCCTCATCATCATCCACAGAAGGAGACTCTTATTTTATTCCATCTCCGGATCCTTCGTAACCTCGTGGGTACTAGGAATTGGGAGGTCCGGTTGGGGACTTGCTGGGTTTTAGTTACGTTGATGCTTGTGCTTTCATGGCAAAGTTGTCTTCCTAAATTCTTCTAGAGATAGATCAAAATTAAAGCCCACTAGTAGTGATCTGACGCAGACGGATTTGATAAATAGGTTTACCAGCAATAAACCTAGCAAAAGAGTTCTGGAGTCCACCAGAGATAAAAGAGAGTAATCTCAATTTATTGATTAAAAGTTGAAAGATCCGTTCTGCAGCCGCTTGCGGCTGCATAAATAAGAGAAAAGTACCCTAGGGCGACTAACAACGAAACCCTAAAGCCCATGGATAAAAACGACTACAACAAAAAATAACTAGGAAAACCAAAAACGGGTAAAATAGAAAAATGCAGTTTTGAGGCCCTAAACGACCCCGAAAGCCCGAAAAATGCTACAGCTCATGACAAAGCCATGAGTCTTGTTTCTGGCGCGATTCCCTTTCCGGAAAGGTAAGGTGCGTCCCAATCAGACACCGAACTGCTGTTTCCTGTCTACTAGTCACTTTTCGTTTTCCTCCTTTAGCACGATCTAACTGTTCCTCAAATTGGGCTGTCATCCGCTCTGCATCATGATCCCTGTATTGTTGTCTTTGGTTTGATGGACAATTATGCCAGAGATATCGACTACTGAAGATTGAGACCAGCAAATGAGAATTACCTCACACAGATTTACTTAAACAATAGAAAAACTCAGAAGACAGTAGCAGCAATAGCAAGAAAATCAGAAAGCAGGGTGTTTAATTATCAGTGATGTTTAGTCAGTGATGGAGTTCCATAGGTCAGTGCCGGTGGGTTCTTGTAAGGGATTATTCAATAGATTGGGTTTGATGTTGGCTGCGTTCTCTCACAATTGAACTCTTTGTGGGGATCAATCTGAGAACAGGTCTAAAACAAACAGGGACCGAAGACAAACTTGTAGAGCTGTATTTTCTTATATTGCTTGACAAACAGTGATGGAGTTCCATAGGTCAGTGCCGGTGGGTTCTTGTAAGGGATTATTCAATAGATTGGGTTTGATGTTGGCTGCGTTCTCTCACAATTGAACTCTTTGTGGGGATCAATCTGAGAACAGGTCTAAAACAAACAGGGACCGAAGACAAACTTGTAGAGCTGTATTTTCTTATATTGCTTGACAAAGAGATTACAGTTCGATGCTTTACCATGTACATAGAGAATAAATCCCTTGCGTATGATCATGTGTAACACATTTTATCTTTTCCGGTACATATTCACATGTAAGGAAATCCCATAATACAAAGACGAAAGTTTGATACCTTACTTCAGCACGCCTCAAAATATTCCTCATATTTTCAGTCCTCGTCTCATTTCAGACTATGATCGATCAATAATACTCGTATCCTTAACCCTTCAATTTCTAGCTAGAACCCTAAGTCCTCAGTCGTGAGCACAAACTGGTATGATGGACTCTGCACTTTGTCTCCATCGTGGTGCTCTACACATTCCTTCCACCACTAGCCGTGCAGCCGGATTAGCAAGGCCTTATTCCAGTTTCAGACCTTCTTCTCTTTCACTTTTTTCAAAGGCTTCCACATACCGCACCCTATCGCGACACACCTTCAGCAGTCCTGTGATATGTGCACTTAACATGCCCTCGCCACCTTCGCCAAACTACGACAAAGACAATGGTAAAAAAATTGTGATAGTGGTGGGGGTGCTTCTGTAGTTTTGGCTTGTGTCCTTGGAGTCATCAACAATAACTTCAATTTCAGTCCCACAGCCATGGCTGCCCGAAGGGATCGAAGTATTTCTCCCACACATGAAGAAAGCGCAGTGGGACCAGTCGTGACTAGGCCGAAAGACGTGTTAGATTCAATGCATCTAATTCCTGAAAATAATTTTGATGAAACCGATACAAACAGAAGAAAATTACCACATTTCATCTCTCACAAGAAATATAATATGCCTCCTTGAAAGAAAGAAAAAAGATCCCATTTTCTTAGAAAACCGGCAAACTCAGTGTTACTACTACCTACTATCTTTGATTTCTCAGGCTTGAACTTTATCTCCTTACTCAGAAAAGAGCTTACTCTCAAATACTAAAACCAAAGCAAGCATCCGGATCATATATAGCAATCTTCTATCAACACAAGAAGTTGGCTTTGAGAAACGTTTGATAGATATCAAGTTGCTCCTAGACAGAGAACACCAAAATGTGGTTGGCACCCAAATCTATAAATTAAAGACCACACATATTCGGGCGCCAAAAGTAGTTCTGCGGTAGAATTTAAGCAAGATTCACACAACCCCATAAAATGTAAATTTTACTCTTAAATTACCTGAGGGATAAGGAAGCTTATCAGGAGTCCAGGGGAGCAACAAGTCTCCATTTGCCTCTTCAATCCATCAACGTCCCACCATTTCTTCCACCTCACCGTCGCCATTGCTTCTTCCATAGTATGAACATAGTAAGGATGCTTTGAAATCGCCATATCGGGGTTCTCATTCACAGCAAGTGTATGAATCAAAAGTAATGGATCAACCATCAGCTGCATTTTCGCATCCACCCAAATGATGAATTTGGCGTTTGGGAAAAGTCTATGAACTAAATACTTTGGTATCACACCATTCATTGCCGGATTCTCATACAATCCCTTGCTCAAACCCTTGACAACCCTCCATGCACCAATCTTGTAGTTTTCAGATTTTTCTGGAATCAAATGATGCTGGTAAAATCTTTTGAGGGTTATCTCATCTATAAACATAAAGAAACATACATTCTCAAGGGTTTTCGATCCAATCCCCTTGGGTTGTCGAATTTTATCATTATCATTGAAGATAGCCGAGACTACTACAAGTCCTCTACACTCTTCCATGACAGTTCTATCTGTATTACACATAAACAACAGTCTTAGTCCTAAATTGAGCTTAATCTAAAAGGGACAATAAAAAGATTGAGACTTTATCACAGAGCTTGCTTGGGTACCAATTAAACTAACCAGAATCACTAACTGGAAATTTCTTCAGGAACCCACAAAGCATTTCAGTGCTCTCATTGTAATGAACAAAATAGGAAATCCTATTTTGGGTACTGAAATTCCCTCCAAAAGTCTCAGACTTTCCCTGCATAAATTATTAAGAAGAATTCTTGCACAAATTTTGGATCTCCTTCAGGACCTTCCAATTATCTGACCACAAAAACCAAAACCATTTACCAAAATCCACAGATAAAATGACCAAATTCCAAAAATGAAGAGAAACTGAGCTAGAAAAAAATAATGGACGGTACCTGAGAAATGGACAGGGGAAGAGCTAGATCTACGTTGGGTTGGGATTGCATACTTGTGCTCTCCATAATTGGGAGGGTAGGAGAAGAGAGGGGACTGAATTGGGTCGAAAGGTGAAGATCTGAAGAGGCATTTGGTTTGGGAGAGAGAGGTGTAGAGAGCTAGAAACAGAGAGGTGAAGAGGCAGAGCAGAGAGAAACAGACCAGCTTTGATTGAAAGAGCAGAGGAGTGGACACTACTTTCCCCATGACACATTTCTTAAGGATGCTCGCCTTTGATTTTATACTCTTCCTTTTCTTTATTCCATTCACAATGTTACACATTTTAACTGTTTTCTAATTGCCTAAATTGCCCTCTTTATTTGTAAATGGAAAAAATTAGGCTCACTTTTGCTTATCAAATTGCAGATTTTTTTTTTTTTTTTTGAAAATGGGCTGGTACGGTTGCCCTCAAGTCTTGATTAATAAAGAGAACATCCTAAAATAATACCAAGACTCTCTACAAAATTTATATATTGTAACATACACCAATTAGCAAAGAGTGCACAAATGACGGTGACATACCGAAAAGATAACTCTATCACGAAGAAACATAATTACGAATAGCACAGCTTCCCCCCCCCCCCCTCTGAAAATGAGTGGTGAATTCAATATGATTTTCAACAATGAGGTCACATCTTAAGAGAAATGTCAATTAAATTATTTATTTTGAAACTGTGTTCAAAGTCGTGAATTTAAGAATATATGATGATGTAGCAAGTGCTACATTGATCATGTTTTTTTGGGTATTGAAGTAGTTATTAAAAGGGTAAAAAAAAAAAAACAATGGTAAAAAGTCTCCTCGAATCATGCATGAATTAATGAGGTATTTTAAACATATAAAACAGGTAGATCCTCCTCGAATCATGGATGAATTAATTAGTGGAGAATCCTGGTATTATTTCAGGATGTTCTCTTTATACTTATTGAAATCTGGGATTCAGGCTCTATGTCCCCCCTTATATTCTGCAGTTTCATTAATCAAGGCTTGAGGACAACCACACCAAACCCCCTCTCAAAAAAAAAAAAAAAAGAGGTGTTTTGAACATATAAAAAAGGTAGGTTCTCTATTATTTTGGAAGTTCTCTTAGTCAGCAAGAGTTAATTAGTAAACAATTTAATACAAGTTTGATCCATGAAATACAGGAATAGAAAGAAGAAGCTGGTGGATCTATTTCTCTTTGCGGTCTTTCTTACCTTTCTGGTGAAATCAATAGCAGAGTTCGTGATCACCATTAACTAGGATAACCAGTTAACCACATATGCAGGAACGACAGAGCTAGCTAGTTAGGTCAGAAAGGTCCAAGAATATAATACATTGTGCATACATAAAACTCATGTGATCTTGGACTTTTTCTTCTCTTTTGGTTGATGAAAAATTTCTTGATGGTTGCAATGACCAAAATATCGAATATCGAGGAAATATCGATTGTTTGAAAAATGAAAATTTCGGTGGAAATATTGAGAAAATATCGATATTGGTAAATATTCGAGAAAAATGATGAAATTTTAGGGAAAAACATGGAATTTTTGAAACTTTAGGAGATGTTTATTTCATCAATTATCTACTATATTTCAAATTAAAATGTTGAACCAACATTACGACATAATGAGTTATAATAATTTAATGTGAATACTAGTATATTGAGTCACTAACAGTAGTTCTAATAATGGAGCGACCTCGGCTTACGAAACCTAGGTTTCGTGTTGCTGGCGGCGGTGAAGCTTATTCCCCAAACCAGGCAAGGCTGCGGCGCGCTCTCGGGTGCGACGACGGTGTGACGGCGGTGCGAATTTGGTCTGGATCGTGTCTGATTCGGCGGTGGTGGGTTAGTTCCCGGGTTACTCCAACCGGGTTCTGTGGGTTGGTGTAGATCGAGATCTGCAGTCGATCGTGCTGGAGTTTTCGGTGTAAGGCACGGCGCAGGTTTTGTCGGATTTAGCAGCTGCGAAGACAGGTCGGAGTACCAGATTCCAACGTGGTTGCAGGGAATCGGATTCTCTCCGGCTGGGTCTGACTACTGGCTTGGAGTGCGTGGCAGAGAGGCAGCGGACCCAGGTCTTGGTTGCTTTCAGCCGGATCTGATGCTGCTGTGGAATGGCCGGCCACCTGAGGGGGAGAAGGCGGCAGCGGAAGCTTGGCAACTGGAGGCGATGGTGGCTGATGTGTCTGCTCGGGTATGGACTTGGGCTTTTGGACTTGGGCCTAAACTTGGGCTGATGGGCTCTTCTCCATATGCTCAAATTTGGGCTTGGTTTTTTGGGCCTGGGTTCGAGCTCAAGCTTGGGCTGGTTGAGTTTGTTGCAATTGCTTCGGTTAAGAAGAGCAAGACCAACCTGTTGCCGAGGTTGTTGGCTCCCGAAGAGGTCAAGGCGGGTGTTGGCTCCAACCCTAAGGGGAAGGAGCTAGCATTTTTCTAGGTCTCTACTATTAGACATCTGGTTACAAGCCTTCTAAAGTTGGAGTAATCTCTATGAGCTTTTTTCTAAGATGTTTCTAGTTGTATTTGTACCACAATTGAGTGTTGGCAGATTAGACTAGATGAATGATTTTTCCTTAGAATAGCGAGGTTGTTCTTGCTTGCTTAGGCTTGCTATCCAGCGAGCGTCCCTTTAGACTTTAATGAGTTTAGTATTGGCTTAGATAGGTTCTCCGGATTCACCGGATTCTTATGTAAGTGCATGTTAGACTCTGGCCTGTTTTTATGGCTTTGATATCTAATAACATCAAATCCTTTCAAAAAGTAGTTCTAATAATATGATTTAATAGTACTTATTATTATAGATAATTATTGTCTGAATAAAGTCTCTATTATAACAGAGGAATTTACTAAAAGTAGTAAAATCAATATTAAGTATTAACATATCTAATTTTATATTAAAAATGTTGGAGTGAAAAATGAAGTTGCGGAAGATGAATTGTGTCATGAGTTTAATGAAAATAATTTTCTATTTTATTTATAGATATAAAATTTTTGAAAGGTTTAGATTAAAAATGGTTGTTAAATTTTATAATTTGTAAGTTGTTTTTAGATTAAAAAAAAGGATAATTTATCAAAACCGGACATATATATTTGGGCTAAATACAAATTACTACCTTGTGGTTTAGGTCCAAAATCAATTCAGTCCCTGAACTTCTAATTTCATCAAAAACACCCCTGCACTTTCAATTTTGATCTAATAGGTCCAATTTGTTAGTTTTCCGACAATTGAGTTATTTAACTTATTAATGTGGATCATATATGGCCTATGTTTTATGATGTGGTGTCAAGGTGGTCTGCATTGTCAATTTAGGAGTGAGTCCTACTATTAAAAATAAATAGTTTTTTCAACAAATAATCCAACTATTTGAAAGAATATTAACGAATTGGACCTATTAGATCAAAATTGAAAGTGTAGAGGTGTTTTTGATGAAATTAGAAGTCCAAGGACTGAATTGATTTTGGACCTAAACCATAGGGTACTAACTAGTATTTAGCCCTATATAATTTGTAGTGGTAAGTATGCCAATTCCTACAATTGCCGGAGTGGTTGAGCCATTTGCAGTGGTTGTTTAAGAAACAACCAAGATGTCACGCCCCGGATTTTGAATGATAAATTCAAATCCGAAACCTGAATAATTACAATTACAAAAAAACCAAATCTCGAAACTTCGAGTTCATTATTACAATTCACTCTCACAATATATTATAAAGCTCAAATGAGCATAACACACCTCACAACTTACAATTGTTGTAAAACTCTAACAATTGCTCTAACCGCACGATCACCGTCCTGGTTCTCCTGTCCTGTAGGATTACCCGCTACACAATTTGAATAGTGTACCGGGAGTTGCAACAACACAAAACCCGGTAAGCTTTTTACAGCCAGTATGAGTAAACAAGAAAGAACTGTTGATTTATTAGATTTCAAGACTACCACAAACCCACGTTACTTTCTCACTCTCATATATATATATAGACACTTATGAGTTACTCTCAATTTAGCTCATAAGATCACTCACTCTCATATATATATGTAGACACTTATGAGTTACTCTCAATTTAGCTCATAAGATCCCTCACTCTCATATATATATATAGACACTTATGAGTTACTCTCAAATTCGCTCATAAGATTTCCCAACATTTGGTAGACAGACTCATATATATATATAGACCCTTATGAGTTACTCTCAATTTCCCTCATAAGGTTACCATATATATATTGACACTTATGAGTTACTCTCAATTTCACTCATAAGGTCACTCCACATTTGGCAGACAGACTAGAGCTCTAACTGAACGTAACCACTCGTCCGGCCACAGACGTGATTACGATTTAATACTATTAATAACCACCAGCCCGGTACGAGAGCGTGATTCACTAATAGATGCCATGGTCACCTCGTGACCTAGTGATCTCCACAGATCACAACAATTTATTGTTCCTCAACAATAAAACTCAACACCTCTCACAATATATTGTTTCTCAACAATAAACTCAATACCTCTCACAATATATTGTTTCTCAACAATAAACTCAACACAACTCCAACAATACATATTATTTCACGTAATAATATATATACAGACATTCACACAGGAATGTCTAATACACCAACAATAGTTCATATGATTGCAAAATAAAGCAATTAAATATATTGGGTTCGTAATATGAACCACGTGAGGTTTACTCACCTCGATAATCCCGCTGCGTCTTCAATTCAGCTCAAAATACGATCCACAATCGTCCACCAACTCAAACCGTCAATCACCTAGTCCAATAATGATCTTGACTTAGCCAACAACTCAAATATGTAATTAAACGACGATCCAACGCTCAGATTCAAATTAAACGATGATCCAACGGTCGGATCTGAATTTAATGATGATCCAACGGTCGGATCCTCACGGATCGCCTTTAGGATCATCCTCCAAAATTATCACGAAGATCCAACGGTCAGATCTTCCTGAATCGCCTTTACTAACATCTCCACAAAATTATATGAAAATCCGACGGTCAGATTCTCACGAATCGCCTTCCGAATCACTATTTCTCAATTATACGAAGATCCAACGGTCGGATCTTCGCCTGTGACCTCACAAGGTCACCGGGACAGTCATACGATCAACATATCCAAAATTGAAGCAAAACCGATGGTCAGATCTTCACTGATCGTAAACCGAAGATAAACGTAAAAACGTTAAATAGTAACGTCAAAACGTAAATCCACTATTTATCAACTTTTTCTAACATGACCATGTTATATATCAAAACGCTCGTATGGATGCATAGATCATCGCCTAGATAATGAAAACTCGAAATATGGTCTGATGCGCCGCCACAAGCGGTGGTCAGTGGGCGGTCAACGCGGCGGTCAACGCCGGTCAACCACCTCAGATGGCAAAGTGACCAACTACAAACTGGTTCAAAATGAAAGGGTGGTCGACTTTCATACCTGGAGCTAAGCCTGGTTCGGCCTAGATCGTCCTAGATCAAGCGTTGAAGTTGGATTAATCTCGTGCGTCTGATCAGATTCCAGATTGAATCAGGGACGTCGAAATCTTCAACTCGTGATCTTTCACTCCACACTCCAAATCGTCAAGCAAGGCCTATATGGGGATGATCAGGGGGAGGAGGAGATCACGAAAATGGGAACGATCGGCCCATGCAACGCCGGAAAAATGGAATTCCGGTCGGGTCGGATTCCTCTTGGCTGGCTTCTTCGATCTCCATCTGGGGGCAGCGGCGGGGCAAGGCGACACCGGAGGGAGGCCGGGCTTGGAGCGGCGATCACCATGGTGTCCGGGTCGTGGCCGGAGGACGCCGGAGGAGGAAGGAAAATCCGGGTCGGGTCGGCTAAGACCCGTTGGGTCTGACGGTCGAAAGAAGAGAGAGAACGGAGAGAGCTGGGGGACTGTTCAGCAAAAATGAAAATGTTTCGTCCTTAAATGAAAAATCAGATATTTTTCCTATTTATAGAAAATTCCCAATTTTCAAATATTCATAACTTAATCATACGAACTCCGAATATTGCGTTCTACATGTCCACGAACTCGTATCGACGAGCTCTACAACTTTCATGAAGGAAGTTTTCCCAAATTTTGAACGTATAAAAAGTCAACTTTGTTGACCCCCTAAAAACGTTCGTTTTCGAAAATAAAACCGTTCGAACTAATTCCACAACTTCTCCAAGCTTCGTACTCGCTCCTACTATCGTGAAATCATTTCTAAAAATCCACGGAATTTAATTTGGATTTTCCAGGGTATTACAGTCTACCCTCCTTAAAGAAATTTCGTCCCGAAATTTGAGCGTAAGTCAATTCCTCTCGATTAAGGTTGACCTAACCATCGAATCTCCATCTTTCCCAAAGCTGTAGTAATCTACAAAGCCTCAACCCTTGTATAAAAATACATTCCTATAGCCACTAAATCCTTTCATCACAAACGTAAACGCACAACACAACTGTTCAACATCAATCCACATCAATTACACAAAATCATCACATGGATCATCTCATAGATCCTCACATAGATCTTCACATAGATCATCACATAGATCTTCACATAGATCATCACTCTGTACTGGCATACAAGCACAGTAAACACTCTCACAAAGTGTTTCGCTACTCAATTAGCATCACGGTAAATCTCCATAGTAAAACTTAAGATGCATCACTCAAAACAAATCATCCCCAAAAGCACGCCAATAAATTATGTCATCCAATGATGATGACTTGGGCTTGCTCAATCCTTGGGTTAAGCACTAGGGCTGGCCAATTGGGCCTGAAGAAATCGGACCATCCACATTTCGAACCGGCCCAAACCACTTTGGGTTTAACATTTGGGCCTACTATTCGGGCCGAACAATTGGGCTTACCATTTGGGCCTACCATTTGGGCCTACCATTCGGGCTTACTATTTGGGCTTACTATTTGGGCTTACTATTTGGGCTTACCAATCGGCCCACCAACTTCCAGCTCGGCTACGGTATGAAATTGTACATACCGTATATACGTATGCATACCGTACAGATCGTATATACGTATGCATACCGTACAACTGTATATTCGTATGCATACCGTACAGACCGTATATACGTATGTATACCGTACATACCGTATATACGTCGTATATCAAGCATATACGAGATCCAAAAATACTTGTAAGAGGTAAGGTTCGAACTCCCGACCTCAAACACGAAGGTTTTGCTCCCAACCACTGAAGCAAGAGCTGCCTTCATTAATATATGCTCACGTGTTATATTTATTATGTCATAAGCGACATAAATAAAATAACGGGGGAGGCAAGGTTCGAAACCTTAACCTGCTGCACAAGGGCTTTGCCCACCAACCACTGGAGCACAAGCTGTGCTTAATATAATGTGTACAAATGTTTTACTTATTATGTCATAAGCGAACATAATAAAAATAAACGAGAGGCAAGGTTCGAACCTCTGACCTCTTGTACATGAGCCTTGCTCTTCAACCACTAGAGCACCAGCTGCTCTCGTTACTATCCATGCAACTTCTTTTATTTATTCTATCATAAGCGATAGAATAACAACAAACTGTCGGTACACTCCACGTGCCACGACACGTCTCTTCCGTGATTTACGGAAAGCAAATCACTTTCGGCTAAAGCTGTCTGCCACAGCGTCTCGAGGTTCGGCCTGTCCCCTTACACGCTCAACACGCGCCAACAGCTTTTCCGGGTTTCGGGGCGACTTTAATCCAACGCGTGGATTCAAATTCTGAGATCGTTCATCCAACGGTGGAGATCTGCTCACCTTGTTCTATAAATAGGTGCATTCTGGAGAAAAACTGTTCACTCCAAAAGAAAAGAAATTTTTCTTCCGAGCTCAAGTCTTTCTCTCTCAACTCTTCAGCCTTTCTCTTCTCAAATCCTTTCTTCATCAATTTCAATCCTTCTCTTCTGATCTTCTCTCCCATCTAGTTGATTCAATCCCATCTTTCCTCTGAACTTTCAGATCTTCAATATTTTCCTCCAAATCTTCAATCCTTCTTTCTCAGATCTTTTCTTCCATTTGAAGATTCGATCTCATCTTTCCTCTGAGAATCTCAGATCTCCAATCACCAGTTCAACAACTCCAATCCTTCTAACAAAATCTCCCTCAAACACTAAACCATGTATTCCTCGATTTCCACATCCTCTCACCCCATGACCCAAGAGCCACGAACTCTGCAACTAATGGAGCTCCAAACCCCGCAACAAATGGAACCACAACAACAGCAACCAACAGAGGAGGGAGGAAACACCCAAGCAGCTGGAAGTAGTGCCAACATGGATTTCTGGCGAAGCCGTACCAGGTGGATTCCTACTCCAGAACAAATAAGAATCCTCAAGGATCTTTACTATGTCAAGGGATTTAAGTGCCCAACTACAGAGCAGATTCACGAGATCTGTCTCCAGCTGAACCAGTATGGGTATGTTGAGGGTAAGAACATTTACTTTTGGTTCCAGAACGTCAGGGCTCGAGAGAAGCAGATGAATAGGTGTAATCAGGCTGCTCCAGTGCCCATGAGAACTAGTTCTCTTGGTACTGGTAGATCCATTGATCTCAATTTTGGGTCCACTGGTTCTACTGGTGCTGGTGGATCCATCGACATCAATTTTGGGCCAGCTGGTGGATCCATTGACATCAATTTTGGGTCCACTAGTTCTACTGATGATGGTAGATCCATTGATCTCAACTTTGGTTCCACCTATTCTACTGGTAATGAAGGATTTATTTACTTAAATTTTGTTTCGTATTCTTCCTCACACTTCAACACTAATACCAGTACAACTCTTTTGGCACAACAGGAGGACAAACATCCCTGCAACAACGAGGAGGAGATCACCAGGAGGTTCAAACTCTTCCTCTGTTCCCCGTGCACGGCGAGGACGTCTTTGGTAACCTGAAGGCTACTTCCGAGGAAGGTAGCGCTTTTGGTTACTATTTTGGTGGCTCAGGCGGTTACCACAGTGGCTCAAACGTTTCTCTTGAGCTCAGCCTAAATCCATCCGGAGCTGCTGACTAGGCTTAGTATAGCATAGTCCTCGTTTTTTTTTTTTTTTTTTTTTTTGTAATATAAAATCAATAAGATGGTGTGCATGTTTTCTTTTCTTTTTGTTTAACCAACAACAACACCAAGGATCGAACCTTGGTCACCCAATACTATTTTCAAAACCATAAACAACTCTACTGCACACATCTTTCATAATGATGCAATAAAAACAATCACTCAAAAAGAATCCAACAATCAAATAAGTCGCATCGAGGTCTAGCTAGTATCCTCTGAGTCAAACCAAACACAAACAATTTCGTCGTTAGAATTAGGGTTTAATAAAGCTAAACACATCCTGAGTTAGCTAGGAAAAACCCACATCCTTAGAGTTACCCATACAAATCTTATAAAATCTCAACCATTTCCTCTATTAATTGCTCCATTAAACTTACCACAATTCATACCCTATGAATTTACGATTTAGAAACCGAATCAAACTCCATATCACATAGTAATTCACTTGAACCACTATGGATATACCTAACAAAGTCACTAAAATCAATATCCGAAATTGCGTTTTACTATATCACCTAAGATCAATCACCAAAGGCACACACTCTCATCCAACATCCTTCACAAGAACTGATTCTAACTTTCCCAATTAATTACACCAAAATCAACTCCATTTCAAAACTTTAAGTGTCCCGCCTACTTAAACTTAAAACACAAACAACCTCAAATTCACTTCAGTCCAACTCCATACTACGATCCAAAACTTAAGAAAACTAGTTCACAAAATCAATTTCCTTCACTTAAATAAAACTATGTCCACAAGTCATAGTCAGGTCAACAGACCAAGGTGTCCAAATGGAGAATTTCCAATCCAGTTGTCTTTGTGAAACGCAAAATATCAATCAAAAATGATGCTCGCAACATCAACCACGTATATAAAACACGTTCCTCGAACTCGATTCAATTTTAGAATCACTAAAATTACTACTAGTCCCACTTCAATAACCCTTATGATTATAGGTACTTGTAGATAACTTAAATATATAGTCGTTCGTCTCAATCACTCAAACACAAGATCAAACTCCGTTCTCGCACCTCAAACTCTGCTCAACAACTTACAAACACATGGAAGAATTAACCACAATAATTCCTTCCCTAACCGCAACACTACTCACAACTCCACATGAGTCAAGAATCTATTCAAAAACATTAGTATATCCAACTTAAAAAGGCAAAATTACTATCGATTAATACTCGTATCCACATTACAGACGAGCATAGGTCCACACCATGCCTTCAACCAAACACTTCAACAATCAAAAGAACCTCATTTCCATAAAACAATCCTCGTTGACTTAACAGAGTTGAATCAAGAGGTTTCTATTCCTCAAGGATTGTAACTCGCGGCCACTGAACTTATTCCAATACGAACCTACAAGACAACTGTAAGGTTCTAAGTACAACCCCTTCGAATCTCCATCACCTAAGGAGTATAGTATGCTTGGCTAATACATGTATAACACCTAAAACACAGTATAAGTCAAATACAAATTCATATTAACCAAGTCAATACTATAGGGAAGGTATTCACGTTCCTAAAACGACCTAGCGGCCTAAACAACTCCCAACACTCACGCATACCCAATGACTTAGCCAATACCGATGAGCACACGATGGGGATCCGCTGCAGACGGGCCATCACTCGGAAGGTATTGACACATCACCAAATATGCACCTTACGCTCTGATACCAAACTGTCACGCCCCGGATTTTGAATGATAAATTCAAATCCGAAACCTGAATAATTACAATTACAAAAAAACCAAATCTCGAAACTTCGAGTTCATTATTACAATTCACTCTCACAATATATTATAAAGCTCAAATGAGCATAACACACCTCACAACTTACAATTGTTGTAAAACTCTAACAATTGCTCTAACCGCACGATCACCGTCCTGGTTCTCCTGTCCTGTAGGATTACCCGCTACACAATTTGAATAGTGTACCGGGAGTTGCAACAACACAAAACCCGGTAAGCTTTTTACAGCCAGTATGAGTAAACAAGAAAGAACTGTTGATTTATTAGATTTCAAGACTACCACAAACCCACGTTACTTTCTCACTCTCATATATATATATAGACACTTATGAGTTACTCTCAATTTAGCTCATAAGATCACTCACTCTCATATATATATGTAGACACTTATGAGTTACTCTCAATTTAGCTCATAAGATCCCTCACTCTCATATATATATATAGACACTTATGAGTTACTCTCAAATTCGCTCATAAGATTTCCCAACATTTGGTAGACAGACTCATATATATATATAGACCCTTATGAGTTACTCTCAATTTCCCTCATAAGGTTACCATATATATATTGACACTTATGAGTTACTCTCAATTTCACTCATAAGGTCACTCCACATTTGGCAGACAGACTAGAGCTCTAACTGAACGTAACCACTCGTCCGGCCACAGACGTGATTACGATTTAATACTATTAATAACCACCAGCCCGGTACGAGAGCGTGATTCACTAATAGATGCCATGGTCACCTCGTGACCTAGTGATCTCCACAGATCACAACAATTTATTGTTCCTCAACAATAAAACTCAACACCTCTCACAATATATTGTTTCTCAACAATAAACTCAATACCTCTCACAATATATTGTTTCTCAACAATAAACTCAACACAACTCCAACAATACATATTATTTCACGTAATAATATATATACAGACATTCACACAGGAATGTCTAATACACCAACAATAGTTCATATGATTGCAAAATAAAGCAATTAAATATATTGGGTTCGTAATATGAACCACGTGAGGTTTACTCACCTCGATAATCCCGCTGCGTCTTCAATTCAGCTCAAAATACGATCCACAATCGTCCACCAACTCAAACCGTCAATCACCTAGTCCAATAATGATCTTGACTTAGCCAACAACTCAAATATGTAATTAAACGACGATCCAACGCTCAGATTCAAATTAAACGATGATCCAACGGTCGGATCTGAATTTAATGATGATCCAACGGTCGGATCCTCACGGATCGCCTTTAGGATCATCCTCCAAAATTATCACGAAGATCCAACGGTCAGATCTTCCTGAATCGCCTTTACTAACATCTCCACAAAATTATATGAAAATCCGACGGTCAGATTCTCACGAATCGCCTTCCGAATCACTATTTCTCAATTATACGAAGATCCAACGGTCGGATCTTCGCCTGTGACCTCACAAGGTCACCGGGACAGTCATACGATCAACATATCCAAAATTGAAGCAAAACCGATGGTCAGATCTTCACAGATCGTAAACCGAAGATAAACGTAAAAACGTTAAATAGTAACGTCAAAACGTAAATCCACTATTTATCAACTTTTTCTAACATGACCATGTTATATATCAAAACGCTCGTATGGATGCATAGATCATCGCCTAGATAATGAAAACTCGAAATATGGTCTGATGCGCCGCCACAAGCGGTGGTCAGTGGGCGGTCAACGCGGCGGTCAACGCCGGTCAACCACCTCAGATGGCAAAGTGACCAACTACAAACTGGTTCAAAATGAAAGGGTGGTCGACTTTCATACCTGGAGCTAAGCCTGGTTCGGCCTAGATCGTCCTAGATCAAGCGTTGAAGTTGGATTAATCTCGTGCGTCTGATCAGATTCCAGATTGAATCAGGGACGTCGAAATCTTCAACTCGTGATCTTTCACTCCACACTCCAAATCGTCAAGCAAGGCCTATATGGGGATGATCAGGGGGAGGAGGAGATCACGAAAATGGGAACGATCGGCCCATGCAACGCCGGAAAAATGGAATTCCGGTCGGGTCGGATTCCTCTTGGCTGGCTTCTTCGATCTCCATCTGGGGGCAGCGGCGGGGCAAGGCGACACCGGAGGGAGGCCGGGCTTGGAGCGGCGATCACCATGGTGTCCGGGTCGTGGCCGGAGGACGCCGGAGGAGGAAGGAAAATCCGGGTCGGGTCGGCTAAGACCCGTTGGGTCTGACGGTCGAAAGAAGAGAGAGAACGGAGAGAGCTGGGGGACTGTTCAGCAAAAATGAAAATGTTTCGTCCTTAAATGAAAAATCAGATATTTTTCCTATTTATAGAAAATTCCCAATTTTCAAATATTCATAACTTAATCATACGAACTCCGAATATTGCGTTCTACATGTCCACGAACTCGTATCGACGAGCTCTACAACTTTCATGAAGGAAGTTTTCCCAAATTTTGAACGTATAAAAAGTCAACTTTGTTGACCCCCTAAAAACGTTCGTTTTCGAAAATAAAACCGTTCGAACTAATTCCACAACTTCTCCAAGCTTCGTACTCGCTCCTACTATCGTGAAATCATTTCTAAAAATCCACGGAATTTAATTTGGATTTTCCAGGGTATTACACAAGATTCAACACCGGGTAAGCATAATTGGCCTTTTTGTTTCAGATTTAAAATCAGGTGTGGGGCATAAATTAGATTTTTACGCCATGAGACAAAAGGTAAATATCGAGAATTTCGTGATAACATCAGAATTTTCACGCAGTTTTGAGAATTTCGAATGAAAATATTTTGGTATGTCCCGATAAAAAATGAAAATATCGGCGAAATTATCGATTTTTAAGACCTTATGGTTGTGGCATTGTTTTATTGCTTTTATACACAAAGAAAACTTAAGTGGTCGAACGGCAACGTGCAGATTTGGCAAAAAAAACCACACCTTTCATTGATGAAACACCATATCGAACATCTTTTCTATTTCGGATTGAGGAACCCTGTATACACTCAAACTCCTACTCCTCAAAAGTAGAGTGGCGTTAACTTCAAAAGTCTATTTTTGCATGAGTGGTTAATGCATGTCTTTAGTTCTTTGTCTCATTCAAAGAGGGACCTCTTTTGCATGCTACTGTGGGCTTTGTGGAATGAAAGAAATAATGTTCTTTGGAAGGGGAGTATTTTTAACCCCCTCAATACAGCAACCTGGGCCTCAAAAATGTTAGAGGACTATCAAGCTGTGCACCCTGTGACAGTGTCAAAGAAGGCTAGGAGGCGGACTAAGTGGCAGCTTCCCCCAAGTGGTAGACTCAAATTGAACACGGACGGTGCTTTTTTAGCGGCTACGGGTCAAGGTGGAATCGGGGCAATCATCAGAGATGAGTTTGGTGTGTGTTTAGCTGCAATTGCACGCCCTTTTTTCCAGGTTAGATCTGCATTCCATATGGAGTGTGAGGCTATGAGAGCAGGACTCCTCCTAATTATTCACCAAGGCATGACAGAGGTCGACATTGACACCGATTGTGTTGCGGTGGTTAATGCACTTAATGGAAGCACGGAGGATTTCTCTGAGGTAGGTTGCATTGTTGAAGATTGTAAAGCATACCTGAATGTTATTCCTTCTTTTTCTTTACAACCTATTTATCGTGAAGCAAATGGTGTAGCCCATAGATTGGCGCATCTTGCTAGTGTTTCTTACTAGTGTTTCTTACTTAAATGATTATTGGTTAGATGAGACTCCTATGATTATTCAGGATGTACTCTATGAGGATTCTTGTACTAGTACTCGAGGTGTAGGTAATATGTCTCCCTTGCTGTACAATCATCCTTCTTCTATTAATATTAATAATAACGGGCGTGGGGTTGAGTCTCCCAGTTAGGCTGGGTTCCAAACCCCTTTAAAAAAAAAAAAAAAAATGAAGTGTATTCAATAAAGGAGCCTAGCTAGCTTCAAATAATTGAAATCTAATTCCATTTTCTAGTAACATCTTAATGCAGCAACGATTATGACCGGTAGAAACTTGTGAGAAATGGGAGGGGAATCATGAAGAATTGAAGGCTCAATAACAAATACTAATCGAGTTCCTTCTCAAACAAGGTAGGCTTGATTTGATAATCAATGCATATCGTTTGCAAACTTATTATGGTTTATGCACGATAAAAAAGTAGTGATAAGTTGGTACACAACTTTAAAAAGAGGGTGAATACCGCACAAACATTCAACGAGTTTAAGCTGATTTTCGATCTCTGCACCTTTAATATAGACACCGCTTATGCTCAGGATATGGGTTGCATATATAATCCGATTTTGGAAAAAAAAACGATCAGACCGAACTAACATAATCAATCGAAAGTAAAAGACCTTTACTTCAAACTTTTCATTGATCTCGTTAGTTCGACAAAGTGTGCAACCATATTAAATATGAGTGGACATAGTTTAGGTCATGTGAGAGGTTATGTGCAACTATATTGAACATGATGGGTTGAAAACAAACTAAACTCTTGAAGTTTATAACTAATCCATAAAAGAAAGGCTATAATGTGTAATGGTAATCTAATTTTGAAGGAGTACCTGCATTTTCTAGGTTTGAGAAAAAAAAAAAAAAAAAAGAAGTAGTGTCTGGAATATTCCAATGTTAGGTTCAAGAAAAGGAAAATACAAAATTTCCAAAGAAACATGAACTTTATTCCTAAAATGTACATGGATTAAACTTATTTTGATTACATGCAATTCCAGTCTTAGTTGACTCCATCTCTTTCTAACATTCTTCAATTTCGTTCTTATTTCTTTCTCTGCTTCGCCTCTGTTATATCATCTTTGAGTATGTCGACGACCTTCTCAAACTCTTTAAAGTCCGAAACGAGGTTATGGAGTTGAGCTTCTTCCAAGCTCTCTTTCTTCAAACCGGGTTCACAGTGGAATGCTTGATTCAGCTCAATAAACTTTTCCCACTGATCTCTGGCAGCAGGCTTTGACAACATAATGTAAATGATGGCCTGCCAATATTTTCAAGAAAATGTGATCATGTTATTCCATATTTTGTTTGACTGGCTGCTAAGAAAATATGAAGGAAAAGGTTTCCGTACCTTGTAGAGTGGTCGCCTTGCATCTGAGATCTCTTCATGACTCAAGCACTCGCATTTGAGCGCCTTCTCGTAATCACCCTGCAGGAGGGAAACATAAGAAGACTGCATTAGAACCTCGAGAATGTTTTTGTAATTAATCCTAAAGCTGATTGGAGTACTTGAATACCTTGTATATAAGCATTTCCACTAGTAACATCTCAGTTTCATATGCTTCATGCCATTTTTGTTCATTTTTAGCCTTTGTTCTTGTTTTCTCTAATATCTCGACTGTCTCGGCTTCTTTTCCACTCATCTCAAGCTTTGCAAGAATCGACTACACTCGAGCAAAACAAAAAGATATTCGAAATGTTATGAACTGTAAATTGATCATGCATGACCATATATTTACACATGATTCTTCTTAATTACAGAATGAGCGCAATGATAACGTAGCATCTCAGATCGTGACTGAGAAGTTTTTATGTTAGTGAGATTTGAACCATGACCTCCACAATGTTAGTTAGGCCCGCTAATCAGCGGGACATAGCTCACCGGCGGAAGTTCTCTTAATGATCATCTATGAAGTCAACAGAAAAGGGGGGGGGGGGGGGGGGGGGGGGAGCTGGGGAAAAAAAAAAAACATGCCATTATAGACAATATATATGATGAGATGCCTAACCGTCAGCTTCTTGTAATTAGGGCGTTTCTTAGTAAGAAGGTGAGTCTTAAAGTCACATTCAACTTGATTCAGTGCAAATTTGTCTGCTCGAGCTTCATGATATTCTAGCAATCTCTTCAAGGCCAGATACCCTCCATGGAGGACAGCCATGGACATAGACCTCATGAGTCTTGGGGGATCTTCCTTTCTCCGAGAACGTCCACGAACAAAATAAATCCCTGCAACAAAGATACTGGCAAAAACGGCTGACGCCATTGCACCATATTTAGTTGTCATCTTAAGGTTCACCATGGCTGTTCTGTTGAAGGGTTTGTTTCAGATGAATTCTATGCTTGTAACATGTGAAGGAACCCAAGTGTACTTGTAGAGTACACAGGATATTGGTGGCATGTAATTGATAAGTTATTTACAAATGATGAACTTGAAAGGCTGTAATTGATACTTGGGAAAACTATCAAACAATTCCAATCTATTTCAGTTGCCGAAAGGGTGAAGAAACTGATGCTTTTCTTAGGGATTTTAAGTTCAAGCTGCAAGAGTGGTTCATTCTTGTCTTAGATAAGAAGCAAGAACTACTTCCAATATATATTGTTTGCTCGGTACTTCTATCTTACAAGCAAAGCATTTTGCCAATTTTTTAGATATTCTGTAAAACTTCAAAAGAACAGGTCTAGAACAAACAGGGACCAAAGACAAAGTTGTAGGGCTTGTGGACCAAAGACAAACTTGTAGAGCTTGTATTTTCTTATCTTGCTTGAAAAAGATATTACAATTCGATGCTTTTCTATGTACATAGAGAAGAACCCTTTGGGAAAAACAGCAAGTCTAAGGAAATGTAGCTTCTTCCTTACACTTCTTGCGTGTGACGTGAGATCATGTGTAACGCATTTTATCTTTTCCTGTACATATTCACATGTAAAGAAATTCCATAACACAGAGACAAAAATTTGATACCTTACTTCAGCACACCTCAAAATATTCCTCATATATTCAGTCCTTATCTCATCTCAGACTACGATCGACCAATAAATACTTGTATCATTACCTGCAATTTCTAGCTAGGACCCTAAATCCTCGGTTGATCGTGAGCACAAACTGGTATGATGGACTCTGCACTTTGTCTCCATAGTGGTGCTCTACACATTCCTTCCACCACTAGCCAAGCAGCCGGATTAGCAAGGCCTTATTCCAGTTTCAGACCTTCTTCTCTTTCACTTTTTTCAAAGGCTTCCACATACCGCACCCTATCGCGACACACCTTCAGTAGTCCTGTGACATGTGCACTTAACAAGCCCTCTCCACCTTCGCCATACTACGACAAAGACAATGGTAAAAAAATTGTGATAGTAGTGGGAGGCGCTTCTGTAGTTTTGGCTTGTGTCCTTGGAGTCATCAACTACAACTTCAATTTCAGTCCCGCAGCCATTGCAGCCCCTATAGTCGTGTCTAGGCCGAAAGCCGCGTTAGATTCATTGTTGACGGTGAACAAACATTTAGCCACATCCAAGAGTACATGGAGCGTGTTCAGATCGACACCACAGCTGAATATTCCCGAGACACCTACAAACGAGGACTATTACAATCTTAAGGTTCTGTTCGCCCTTTACACCCAGTATCTAAATTTTGCTATTGCTAGTATATGTAGAACTAAATTTGTTTGCCACAGTCTTAGCTTCCTTTGTGCCGATATACATGTATCCCTTTTTCCAGTAGTAGACATATCTTTATTCCTAAGAAATGCTCTTCATTACCGATATATCTTCAATGTATGGAGATATATTTGTTGATATATCCTTAAATTTTAGTGGCGATATATCTGTGCTGGTGATATTTGAAACCTTGCCTATGGCGGTTGTAGATTGCAGTAGCGGATTTAATCAAGTCCGGAAACTGCGATGAGGCAGAGACAAAACTTAGAGGGTTATACGAAAACATCCAAGGGAGTGAAGTTAAATACAATGTGGAGATGGAATTGGTACTAGTTCTCATTTTCCAGGTTTGTCCTACGACATAGAATTTACTTTTTTTTTTTTTTTTTTGACTTGGGGAAGAGGGCATTTGAAGCTACAACTAATTCTCCTGAATAACGGAGGTCCAATGCTAGCTCTAAGAGCTTGACTAGACATGAATATGAACCATTTGAATACCTGACTTCTTGTTTTCAAATTGTTGTGTATGTATTTTATTTCGGGTGAAGTCTTTACCTCATCTATACTATTAAGAGAAGATGTTTTGTTAGAGCAACTCCAACAGCTTCTCTATAATTTTTGTATTATAGGGAAGCAAAAGTCAAAGCTTTAAGCAATTTTTCTTCTTCAACTCCAACAGATTCCCTAGTTTACAACAATTTCTAAAATCTCTAAATTCTTCCTTAAAATTTTAGAGATTGCTGTAAATTTAGGGAATTTTGTTTTCTCTCTCCTCACTTTCCCTAAAATGGAGAAAGTTATAGGGAATCTGTTGGAGCAAAAGAGGCTCGTTTTTCCCTAAAATAGAGAAAAACTAAAATATGGGGAAACTGTTGGAGTTGCTCTTAGCCAAAATTAAAAATTTTGACAGATTTAACTCTAAATTATTAAAAAACTTTAAGGGCCGAATGTATTTAAAAATAAATAAATAAACCCATGGGCTAAGTCTAAATTCAGTTCACTTGGGCATTTGCAATTGAGGGCCGAAATAGTTTTGACCTTCTGATAATAAAGGTTAGAACTATCAATTATGAAGAAAACAGAAAGATCATTCATCTTGAATGTTTTTGTGTACAGGAAAAATACAAAGAGGCTTTGAAATGTAAATGTCTCAGTGATGCCAAGGTTGATTCGGATGGTCGAGTTTCACTTTACAAGGTACTTCACTTGAATTAACAATTTCATTTTTTTCTTCGAATAAATCCTCTTTTTGCTTCTGGTAGTCAATTCACATACGATTAATGAAGATTTTGGTGCATGTTTCAAATTTGCAGGCTATTATCTACACCATGCTAGATCGGGATCAGGAACCCCAGTACCGGAAGGAAGCCGAGAAGTACTGGAAACACTTTGTCAAGTCCTTTCAAAGTGAACCACAGCCATAAGACCCTGAGGTTCCGCATCCATATCAGACAAGAGAGAAACGCTGATACCTTTTATTTATTGGGTGATTGGTACACTCAAAGTGCAATGTTTTCCTCTACAGCTAACCCAAACTTCCATTAGTATCCATCCCCTATAAAATTGATCGCATGCAGTTTGTTTCTTCTGAATAAATGATGAATGTTGTTAAAAACATTTTGGTAGCTGGGAATATGTTATATCACTATTAGCAAAACAAGCAATTCATATAAATTTAACTCATACAACCACGTGGTGTGGTGTGCTGGTCGAGCGGCCTAGTTTGGAACCCACAGGTCTAGCGTTCGATTCCTAACTCCATCCCGTGGCCAGCAGATTTGAGGGACCTTTGTTGTTAACACGAGGGTTAATGTGTCTGCGGTGCAGTGATTAGTTTGGCAAAGCTGGGATACACTGCATGGGTGTGTGTGTGGTTACTATTGACGTCCTCTCCCTCAAAAAAAAAAAAAAACTCACACGGAATTTAAAAAGTCACAGATATCAGATATATGTGTGAATTTTCATGCTTATCCTTTTTTTTTTTAATATTAAATCCAGGTCTAAGTACAACAGCTTTTCTTCTACTTTTACCCATAAATTTATGAGAGAAGATTCAGAGCACCGATATATACTTGCACCAATACAAATGAATGGCTGGAGAACATTAAATAAACTTATTTGTTATTAAAAAAATATTAACTATAAATATTGAGGGTTAAAGTTATCTAATAACTGAGAGGTCACTTGCTGTGATGTATAAAAAATATCCATAAATCCACTTACTAATCCACTTCCCATAATCCCATTGCTTCTTTCTCTTGGCACCACACCCACTTCGGTTCTTGCTGGACTTATTGTTGCCATTAAAACCACTTCATCGTCGTCAAGTTCATCCTCATCATCATCATCCACAGAAGGAGGCTCTTATTTTTTTCCATCTCCCGATCCTTCGTAACCTCGTGGGTACTAATTTGGGGACTTGCTGGGTTTTTGTTACGTTGATGCTTGTGCTTTCATGGCAAAGTTGTCTACCTAAGTTCTTGTAGAGATAGATCAAAATTAAAGCCCACTAGTAGTGATCCCTGTGTTGTTGTCTTTGGCTTGATGGACGATTATGCTAGAGATATCGACTAATGAAGATTGAAACCGGCAAATGAGAATTACCTCACACAGATCTACTTAAACAATAGAAAACTCAGAACCCAATAGCAGCAATAGCAAGAAAATCATAAAGCAGGGGATGTTTAGTCAGGTTTAGCAGCAATAGGACCCATGAACGCACCGCCCGGACCAATCAATCACATCCTTCCGAGTACTTTCAACAAACACATGGTGTGCAGCCTCCAGCTACCCACAACCAGACACAGATATAAACTAATTCCCCACAAATTGATCCAAATTCAATCCAAGTTGAACTGTGTGAGCATAAAACTGAGATTTTTTTCAACTTGGAGAAGGCCTTGACTAGCAACGGGAAGGGGTGCTGGTCCGGAACGACGCCGTTTCGGCGCATTGTTGAATAGGAAACAAGGGACCTGTGAGGCTCTGAAGTCGTAGAAAATGCTCTGATGATGGAGTTCCATAGGTCAGTGCCGGTGGGTGCTTGTAAGGGTTATGCAATAGATTGGGTTTGATGTTGGGTGGGTTCTCTCACAATTGAACTCTTTGTGGGGAGCAATCGTAGAACAGGTCTAAAACAAACAGGGACAAAACACGAACATGTGGAGCTGTATTTTCTTACATTGCTTTAAAAAAGAGATTTCAATTCAATGCTTTACTATGTACATATAGATAAGAAACCCTTTGGGAAAAGCAGCTCATGGAAATGCAGCTTCTTCCTTACACCTCTTGCGTGTGATCATGTGTAACACACACTGTCACACTATCTTTTTCTGTACATATTCACATGTAAAGAAATTCCCCATAATGGCATAATACAAAGACAAAAGTTGGATACCTTACTTCAGCACACCTCAAAATATTCCTCATATTCTCAGTCCTTGTCTCATTTCAGACTATGATCAACCAATAAATACTTGTATCCTTAACCCTTCAATTTCTAGCTAGAACCTAAATCCTCGGTCGTGAGCACAAGCTGGCCGGTACGATGGACTCTGCACTTCGTCTCCATCGTAGTGCTCTACGCATTCCTTCCACCACTAGCCGTGCAGCCGGATTAGCAAGGCCTTATTCCAGTTTCAGACCTTCTTCTCTTTCACTTTTTTCAAAGGCTTCCACATACCGCACCCTATCGCGAGACACCTTCAGTAGTCCTGTGATATGTGCACTAAACAAACCCTCGCCACCTTCGCCAAACTACGACAAAGACAATGGTAAAAAAATTGTGATAGTAGTGGGGGGTGCTTCTGTAGTTTTGGCTTGTGTCCTTGGAGTCATCAACAACAACTTCAATTTCAGTCCCACAGCCATGGCACGCCCAAGGGATTTGCCCAAACATGAAGAAAGTGCAGTGGGACCAGTCGTGACTAGGCCGAGTGACGTGTTAGATTCATTGTTGAAGGTGAACAGACATATAGCCACATCCAAGAGTACATGGAGAATCCGGACACCGCAGCTGTCTGTTCCCCCGAGACCTAAAGATTATAATCCTCAGAGTCTTAAGGTTCTGTTCGCCCTCAACACCCAATATCTAAACCTACTTTGCTATTATTAGTTTATGTAGAACGAAATTGTTTGCCACAGTCTTAGCTTACTTTCTGCCGATATACATATATCCCTTTTTCCAGTGGTGCCGATATACATATCTTTATTCCCAAGAAATTGTCTTCATTACCGATATATCTTCAATGTATGGAGATATATTTGTTGATTTATCTTTAAATTTTAGTGGCGATCTATCTGTGCTGATGATATTTCAAACCTTGCCTATGACGGTTGTAGATTGCAGTAGCGGAGTTAATCAAGTCCGGAAAGTGCGATATGGCAGAGACGCAACTTAAAAGTTTATGCGAAACGGGGGGTGAAGTTGGAAACGATGTGGAGATGAATTTGGTACTAGTTCTCATTTTCCAGGTTTGTCCTACAACATACAAATTACTTTTTTTTTTTTTTTTTTTTCATCTTGGGGAAGAGGGCATTCGAAGCTACAACTAATTCTCCTGAATTACGGAAGTCCAATGCTAGCTCAAAGAGCTTGACTAGACATGAATATGAACCATTTGAATATCTGACTTCTTGTTTTCAAATTGCAGTGTATGTATGGTTTCATTTCGGGTGAAGTCTTTATCTCATATTATTTATAAGATTAATAATCCATGACCCATCATAGTTAAAAATAAAAAAACCCTTTGGCTAAAAGTCTAATTCCAGTTCACCTGGCGCATTTGCAATTGAGGGCCGAAATAGTTCTACTTCTAACCTTCCGATAATAAAGGTTAGAACTATCAACTATGAAGAAAACAGAGAGATCATTCCTACATCTTGAATGTGTGTGTGTCTACAGGGAAAATACAAAGAGGCTTTGGAACGCGGTTGTCTCAGTGGTGGTCCCATGGTTGAGTCGGATGGTCGAGTTCATTTTTACAAGGTGCTTGTGCTTCATTGAATTGACGATTTCATTTTTTCTCTGTTAGTCAATTAGCATACGATTAATGAAGATTTTGGTGCACGTTTCAAATTTGCAGGCTATTATATACACCATGCTGGGTCGGGATGATGAAGCCAAGACATCCTGGAATAGATTTTTGGAATCCTATTCCAATCCACTATCGCAGCAAGACTACTCTGAGGTTGTGACCCCAAAGTATCGAAGAGACACACGCTGATACCTTTTATTTATCGGGTGATTGGTACACTCAAAGTGCTGGTTGTGCATCCAAAGTCTCCAAGAAACCTACGCTGATACCTTTTATTTATTGGGTGATTGGTACACTCAAAGTGTAATGTTTTCCCCTACATCTAGCCCCAACTTGCATTAGTTTCTATTCCCTACAAAATTGATCGCATGCAGTTTCTTTCCTCTGAATAATTGATGAATATTGTTAAAAATGTGTACTTCAAATATTTTGGTAGCTAGGATATGTTAAATCACTACCAGAAAAAACAGGCAACTCATATAGATTTAACTCACACAAATTTTAAAAAGTCACAGATATCTGTGTGAATTGGCAATACATACTTGAGAGATTTTTAGATATGGCGGACGTGCCACGTGGCTGGTACGTCCAGTTAGGGCTGTCAATGGGTTGTGTCGGATAGGGTTCGTATCTGATCAATGTATTTGTCGTGTCACAAGAGACAAACTCAAACTCAACCCATTTAATAATCGTGTCGAAAATTTGAACTCAAACCCAACCTATTTATTAAACGGGTTACATGTTTCCAACCCGCTTAACCGATTTAATAAATAAGTCAAGTCGTGTTGGACAAAATGACTCATTTAAGGGTTAACACTACGACCCATTTAACTAAAAAAAATGCATAAATTAATTAAATTCACTAAAAACCCCACAAGACGAAGAATATAAATAATTATATATAATTCATAAATAATTAAATCCAATAATGATGAAGCAAAATATTCAAATTGTCCAATCATGGGATCAAATATTCCCAACGTCCAAAATTTCAAGAAGAAGTATAACATAATCGGGTTATACGGGTTCACTTCGTGTTGGCAGGTTGACGCGCAGCCGACCCGTTTATTAAATGGGTCATGACTGGTTGACCCGCGGACGACCGCTTTTTAATTGTGCGGGTTCAACCCACTTTATTTGTGCAGATTTCGAGTTGTGTTATCGGGTCGTGTCAGAATTGATAGCCCTATGCCCAACCATTCATATTTCTCTGTTTTTTTTATTGTATTCCAAAACTATTCATGTTTAATTAAAATGAAATACCCAAAACACTCTCTGCATAAGCACTGATTGGCTAGGCGTACCGCCACATGGCACGCCTGCCATACCTAAGAATCTCTCTAATTTCTCTACATACATATAACCGTGTGAAATGTTTATAATTAGGCCCACCGAAGTTTATGTAATAACAATAACCACAAAACTCCATGTGAAATAACAATTCACAAATTTTTGGGTGAAAGTTATAATACTTTATCATCTAGTCACATTTGTTCCAGTGTGAACAACATTTTACACAGATTTCAGTATATATCAAATATAAGTTTATTAGAACTCGTTATTTTTTAGTGTTAAATGAATTATATCGGAACAATTTTTTGAGACTGAAACTTTTTTTTATACGGATATCCGTGTGATTGTTACGTTCCGTATCTCAATTTACCTGTTTAATAATCATTTGGACGGTAAACGATAATTTTTTTCACTTTTATTTTCGTTTCAGTACTTTTAAGGGCCCTAAAAGTTGATTTTTTATTTCTTTCCTAATTTGAGAAGTTTCCTTCACAAAAGTTGTAGAAGATGTAAAACCGAGTCCGTGGACATATGGAACGCTTTAATCGATGTTCGTATGTGAAAGTTATGATCATAAAACTAGAGTTACTGTTCCGGTAATTTGACTATAAATAGAAATTTCACCTTGGGTAACTTACCATTTTCAGAAAATCACCATTTTACCATTGTTCACTTTTTCCTCTCAGTTGACCCATTTTGTCGGCGCAACCCGGATCGATTTTCTGGCTATTTCTTCGCCGTCAGGTGGCACCAGTCGAGTTTGCACTGCCTCCTCCTCCCCTTGAAGTTTGCGGCTGTAGTTAGCGGCGGTTTGGCTGGAGGAGAGAGAATCGAAGTAAAAACCGTGCACTTGATAGCTAAATTTATAAGCTATTGATTTTCCTTATTCACACCTTAAGATTGTCAATTGTAGCAAGGGTAAACAAGGGTCTTTCCCGCAGAAGACTATGGTTCTAACGACTGAAAACAATGTCACAAAAGTGACCACTGTTCCTAGCTACTAGACACACAGTGCGTCTAGCACACACAATTTGGGATTTTTCGGAGATCATTTACTATATAAAACAAATACTAAAAAATAGAGTACAGAAAGTAAAGAAAACAGATTTTGATTTGGTTTTAGAAAACAATGAGAATAAAGCTAGCTAGGGAAGATGCATGCATCCACCCCTGACAATCACACACAACATAATTTGTTCAATCCTAATTCAATTAATCTAGTGAAGATGCTTAGGTTGGCTCGGTACGCTTGAACACAACCTATTACCCTTTCTTACTTCGTAAGCTAGGCAGGAAGTGCTAGCTCTACATGCACCTAGACTATTCCTTAACATGCAACCTAAAGGTACGCTTATTAGATTTAATGTCACGCCCCGAATTTTGAATAACCAATTCAAATCCGAAACATGAATAAACAATTAATACAAATAACGTTCTGAATTTTTTTCTCACAAACAAACACACCACTCGCCACTCAACACAAAAACTCGAAACCCTCGAGTTAATTATTACAATTCACTCTTACAAAGTAAAATTGCAAAGCTCTAAATGAGCATAACAAACCTCACAATATAATGTTGTAATTCACATAACACTACTCTAAGCAGCCCGATCACCGTCCTGGTTCTCCTGACCTGTAGGATTTCCCGCTACACAATTTGAATAGTGTACCGGGAGTTGCAACAACACAAAACCCGGTAAGCTTTTTACAGCCAGTATGAGTAAACAAGAAAGAACTGTTGATTTTAAATTACAATTCTTATAACTCAACAATACAACCAACAATCTCAACATCCACGACGCAAACGTCAAACCCATTCAATATCACCACTTTGGTCTTATCACACAACACTATCACCATTTTTGGTCCTATCTCACAACACTATCACCACTTTGGTCCCATCCCATAACACGTTAGAGCTCTAACTGCCTCGTTACCTCTGACACCTTGGCCTAGGGTCAAGCAACGGCAAAAATACTTCGGTTAACACTATAACCGTCGCGCTTTGGACATCCCCGTCCTCAGCACCATATACTTCGGTTAATAATAAACCGTCGCGCTTTGGACATCCCCGTCCTCAGCACACAACTTCGGTTAATAATAAACCGTCGCACCTTGGACATCCCCGTCCTCAGTACACAAACACTCCGGTTATCCTTAACCGTCGAACTTCGGACACCTCATCCTCAGAACCCTACATTCTCTAACTCTATACATCCTCCAATGTAAATCATGAATATTAACAAGAACTCATCAATCATGTTCATCACATATAAATATGGTAAGTCACATGTCAATTCATAATAATTTAATCATCCCAATTCCACACTCTTCAATGTCACACCATTCACATATAATCACGTAAATATATATATACGTAATTATCCGCTCAGGGATAATCACTAATACCAACTATAGTTCACATGCAATAAAACCGAGAAATTCATTTGTATAGTAAAAATCATTTTACTTACCCATGGACCGTAGTTGATCAAGTCCATATGATTTTAAAACAAATATTTATTTCATAAATATTTTCACGCAATTACGACAAAATAAGGTAATTAAATTTATTCGGTTCGTAATATGAACCACGTGAGGTTTACTCACCTCTAAATTCCCGCTGCGTCTTCTTAACAGCTCAAAATACACTTTCACGAATCGTCCGCCAAATCAAACCGTCGATCACCTAATCAGACATGACCTTAACTTAGCCAATAACTCAAAAACATAATCAAACGACAATCCAACGGTCGGATCGAAATTAAATGATGATCCAACGGTCGGATCCTCACAGATCGCCTTTAGGATCATCCTCCAAAAATCATCACGAAGATCCAACGGTCAGATCTTCCTGAATCGTCCTTACTAACATCTCCGCTAATTTATACGAAAATTCAACGGACGGATTCTCACGAATCGCCTCCTAGTCACTGTTTAGCAATTATACGAAGATCCAACGGTCGGATCTTCGCCCATGACCACACAAAGCCACTGGGACAGTCATAAGATCAACATATCAAAACTACAAGTCCATCGGACGGTCCGATCTTCACATATCACAAATCGAACGATCGAAATCGATCGAAATCGTAAAATTCATAACTTAATCATATGATATCCAAAAATTGTGTATAATATATCAAAATGATCGTATTGAAATATAGAATCTGAAAATGTACAGAAACCATATTTTTGATCCCCGGAGGTGGCCGGAAAGGGCCGCCGGAGTTAGTGGCAGAGCCGCCGCCGACCACCACCAATGGTGTCGGGGCCGGGCTGCTCTTCTTCCTCTCATCATGCTTGACAACTTTCATAACTAGCACGAAGTCTGAAAATGACCGGAAGGAATAGAAATTACCTCAAACCAGTCGGTTGGCCGGAAAAACCCAGAAACCGGCGAGCTCCTAGTTCGACGTAAAAACTGCAACTTCAGGCCTCGATACCTTCTGGAAAGTTGTTCAGATCCTCACTCTGAGTTCACCAGTTCAAGAAACACTCAAAACAACGTCCTGTAGCGCGAGATATATTGCTCGAAGCTTCGGTTTTCGATTTGATCGGGTCTGGCTTCCAGCCGCCACCACGAGTAGCGCCGCCGTGCAAGGCCACTTCTGGGAGCTTCAGGACGTTGAGGCGAGCTTGTGGATGGAGTTTGGTGAGGAGTGGTGACTGGTAGCTTGAGATATCAAGCTTGAAATCAAAACGGGGGTAAACCGGCCTTGTGCTCCACCGCCGTGTACGGCCCACGAGACGGCGAAAGGCTGTTACCGGCAGCTGCGAAAGGAGGAGGCGAAGGCATGGGACGTGGTCTGGGGTCGATCGATGGCCTGTGGAGCGAGAAAAATCTTGGAGAAATTTGCTCTGTTCTTTGGGTTGTTTTCGGACGTGAGAACGGGAGAGAGTGGAATTTCTTTTCCTCTTTTCTTTTTTCTCTTCTGTGCTTGCTTACCACCTTCCAACAATCGCATACAATACTACAAAAGAACTAAAGCAGAAGCACTGTGCTGCCTACCGCCTTCCACCAATTCTCATTCAATATACAAAAGAAGTAAAGCAGAAGCACTGCTTCACTGTTGCTCAACACGCCTCACAGATTTCTTTTCTTTTTTTTTTAAAAAAAGAAATCATCACTACTCTAGTGCCAAAACCAGAAAATTCAATAATTAAGGTAATGGAAAATGAGGTTATTACATTTAACAAGAATAGATCATTAAAGTCTAAAAGAGTTTGAGACATCACTAGGCATCACAATAAACTTAGCGCCTTGCTAAACCTAGGACTTAGTTTACTTGATAGTGAAAACTAACAATTGCTTCTCTAGAAGGTTTGAGGAATCCAACTATTGACACAGGCATCAAACAATCAAAGCGGTAGAATCCTAACATGCATACTAAGCGTGCACTCAAAGCATACAAGCAAGCATTCACCAATGGAAAAATAGTAAACTAAAGTCTCATCTTGAATTAAAAGAAAATAAAATCAAAGCTCAAATCATCTTGTAGTTCATGTCTAGGGGCTTCAAGCAGCCCCCCTAACTAATAAAAACCTAGTTAAACATAGAAGAAACAAAACAAACTAACAGAGGGGAGGAAGAGAGAGAGAGAGAGAGAGAGCCCGCTGCTACCTATTGATCTCCTTTTATATGCTTAGAGGTTGCCTTCATCTTTCTTGTTGTGTAGGAAATCCAAAACCTAAAAGAATTAGGGTTAGCATGCTTAGGTACGTGGAGTTTTCCTATTGGCTCTTGAACTTCATGACTCCTTCCAACCACTCACGTTATGCCATTTGTCCATATTAAGTTTGAATATGAAGCACAAACTCGTCATCGGCTTATCGGTGTGATTTGGGCTTCAAAACATAAATTCTCGTCCAACCTTAGATTCACACGCAGCCTGACCTTGTTGTACTAAATCAGCCATAACTTCTTCTTGAAAAATGATATTGACGAGCCGTAAAAAAATCTGAAGACTAGACATCCAAGGCTTTCCAACAATATAAAGATCATCATCTGGATCATTCTGAGCTAATCTTAATAATCCGTCGAATTTGACTGATCTGGACAGGCAGATTTCCCGATTTTTCCTTTCAATCCCTCTTTTGCTTCTTTTCTACTTCTTTGCTCCAAGATACCTATAAAAAAAAAAAAAGTAAATAACTAGAAAATACACTAAACTAACATAGAAAGTATAGAGATTAATATTATAAACGTCGCATAATTATGCTTCTATCAACGCTATAGTAGTTTTCAATCGCCAACGATTTCTTCGGATTTCGACCACCTCTGGCGACGAAACTGGTTGGGTTTTGAAGCTCTTGAGGTGCACTCCAATCCCTCCAAGCCTCTTGTTCCAATCTGAAGTGTGGAGGATGAATCGAAACTTTGAAATTTCTAGGGTTCAAATTGGCATCTTTCCTTTCGGGCTAAATTCCGGTCATTCAAGGTATATATTTCTAGACTTTGTTGTAGTTGTAAATGTTGTTTGGGATGATGAGTGGAAGAATTTGGCACAGGTGTTAATTCTCGGAGCGAGGGTTAGCTCGGCGGCGTGTGGGGTTGGTGGCGCATGGGGGCTAATCCTGGACTCCTAAATTGTCTGGTTAGGTTCCTTGTAACTTGTAGAGCTTGTAGGTATGATTTTGGTGGAAATTGGAGGATGTTTGGTATCGATTGTAATTTTTCGAAGTGCGGAGTTTCGGTTGTCGATTTACGGAAATACCACCGTTGGATCTCCCTCATTTCTGCTATGGCGTACGTTAACTGACAAATTGATCTTAGTGGAAGTTTGGGTTGAATCCAAGAAGAAATAGCAATGTTGGTTTATGAGGATTTTTCGGGTTTCGTTTTAGAATCGTATTTAATTTTTGAATTGTTGTTTACGGAATATAATTTTGTACAGGACGAGGTACCGACCCATCGCTCGATGAGGATCCATACGTTTGGCCACGTTAGCTGTATACTGTGAGTGGACCTTTGATTTTAAATGATGCATGCGATTATTTTCTGAATTATTGAATTATTTAATTTTTGTTTTATTTATCGAGCACATTATTTGGTTTTGGATTATAATTTTGGCATTGATTGGTTTTCCGTTATGAATTTCGGATATGAGTTTGTTATGCTCGGATTTGGATTTATGATTTATGTTGATTTTCGACGAATTATTTTCCGAGGTGATTTCGGGAATTAAACATTATATTTTTATTCGTCAATTTTGAGATTTTTGAAAGGTTTTCGAAAATGGGATTTTCGAGAAAATTATATTCATCTATTAATTCTCGCTTATTTGTTGATGGATTTGAGAATATTCTTTTGGCGTGTGGGACACGTTGATTTATTTAATTATCATGAGATTTACTGAGTACAATTGGGAACTGTACTCGTGCCTTTATTTTCGAGATTTTGGAGAAGTCTTATTGGTTTCGGTTTTAGTATGATTTTACTCCACCATACCTGGGTCATTTTATTTTATTGCTAGCAAGCCAATTAGTACTCTTCCCCGCTTACTATATGTTCGTGGGTGAATTGAGCAAAGCCTGGGAGGCTCCCTTACTCGTATGGTGATAACTTCTTTCCCATAACCTACTATTACTTGACTAGCAGGGCTAGTCTGATGTCTCTTAACCAACGGGGTTGGTATGTTTTCACGAGTTTTTGAACTTAAAGAAATATGTTTTATAAATGTTGCATACAATGGAGTTTATAAAGGAATAAACGTGGGAAAGTATAAAATCTCCTTTCTTTTCCATTGCTTATTTTTGTCCACTCACGCTAACGTTTTTATGTGCTTTCCCCCTGGGCCCTTTGATTTTAAATGCCCAGTTTGCAGAGTAGCTGGTTCGGCATAGTAGGATTCAGGGCATAGCCACTGCTGTTGTTGTATTCCATATTGTAGGTTACTTATTGAACCTACTTGTATTATGATTTCTTTTTTCTCTTTTAGATTGCTCTGATAACCTGTGGGACAAATGCTATAAAGTTTAGGAGTTACATTTGTGTATTTGAGAATATGTTATATTTTGGACTTCAGTAGTTCAGTTAAATGTTGTGGAGTTGTTGGGATTTGGAGAGCAGGGTGGCTCTAGGAGAATAAGGTTGGTTTGTTAGAAGCGCAATGTGTTTTCTACAGGTTTTGGGTAGTCCGTTTTAGGGGTGACTCTGCCAAATTTTCAGTAGAGTTATTCCTAAAGTAGGCCCTGCAGGGCCATCTCAGATTTCAGGGCAAGTCCTGTCAAACTAGGAATTACACATATATTTGTGTAAGATGTAGATACGGACATCTGTGTGAACAAAAAACCAGAATTCTGTGAAAACATTTGAAATTGATGCGATAATAATTTCGAGGTACCTACGCACAGATGTCTGTGAAAGTTCTGAATGAATCTCACACAGGTATCAATAACGGTATTGCTTAGACCTCAGTCAATATTCCAAATTCCATTTGGATAGACAATGAGGTTCACGATAAATATTCACACGGTCTTTGACTTGACTCATAAACTCTCGCAAGCGTACGAATCGTTGTCAAGTAAGGGAAGTATTAAAACCTTGATTATCGTACCTCGGGGATTAGGTGTTGGACCTAACCGAGGTAATTGGCGCTAGAATAACTTAAAAGCATACAATGAAAAATAAAAATAAAATAAAGTAAAATAATATTCACAAGGCACCAAGCCTCGGCAATGCTCGGCTTAGCTCACACTAAGCCTAATCAAAGCCACTAACTTGTAGCCCAAATGAGTTATCCACAATGGAAGGTAGAATTTTGTTTGAGAGTTTTGAATTGGGAATTAACTAAATTAAATGCAAACTAAAGTAAAAGCAAACAACTAATTATCAAGCAAGAAATTAAATTTGGATTTTCAAATTAATGGGAACATGGGAGTGTCGGGTGATTCACACTAACTATCTTGTAAACATCAATGCCAATTTCACAAATGCATGCATTTCCTATATGTGTCAAGTCCCGTATCTAGTACCGGTTAAGGCTACTAAACCAATTATCCTTTCGGTGTATCGATTATGCCGGTTAAGGCCACAATCAACTCTCTAATTTGGGCATTACGCCGGTTAAGGCCGCAATATCCAAAATTAGAGGCCTAGAGAGCAAGATAATAGAGACCCAAGCAAGCTTAGCTACAATTAAGCTAGCTAATGGTCACCACACTTAAATCCTAGATGCCACAAGACTAATAAGTTGTCAATTTATCAATCTATTCATCACAATTGCCCACAACATAATTTCAAATGGTGACAAAGCCTAGAAACATGCTTCTAAGGACCAATAAATTCGGATTTAAAGCATACACAATGGAAATTGCATTTATTAAAATTAAAGCATCAATATTTATACAAGATGAGTTAGGGCTTCACAACCCTAACTCCCAAAATTGAACTACTCACTCATGATTAAAACAAGATTTAACATCAAAACCATGTACAATTAAAATATAGGAGAAGAGAGAGGATAAGCTTTGCTTAATTTCAACAATGCTAGAAAGCAAAGAAAACTAAGCTAGCTTGAATCCTCCTAACTACCCAAGATGAAATTAAGGTCTTGATGATCTTCCTTGATAAAATTTGAGAAGAGCCCAATAATTTAATGTGGAAGAGAGAGTGAAGTGGGAGAGTGGGTGAGAGAGTTATGGAAGAGTGGTGTTGTGGCTGTGGCAGAAGGGAGAGGATTGGGGTGTCCTGCGGCACTGTTGGGAGAGGATGGAGAATAAAATGGATCTGGGGTTTTGTGGAGTGTGCGGCCTCAGAGAAGAAAGAACAGAGAGGATAGAGAATGGTGCGGCTGTTGTGTCTTGTAGGGTTGAGAGAAGAATGATTTGATGGGAGAAGAATCAATATATATGTGGTCTCCTTAATTGAATGACCAGCCACACGTTTTGCAAGAGAGAGGAAGATAAGGTCATGCTAATGATGTCAGCAATTGAGAAGAAAGAAAAAGCAGCACGTGGTGTGCTGGTGGCTTTGGTTCATGATTAACCAATTAATTGGTTAATTAACCAATTAGTTAATTGGCTAATTAATTGATTATCTGCCATTTCATTTAATTAATTCTCCCTTTTCTTCTATTTCTTTCTTTCTCCTCTCCTTCTTTTCCTTTTCCCGAGCTCAAACTAATGATTGTCACATATTTGCTTGCATTGGTCAATCGACCATTGTTGACTTTTCGTCTTTTTGTCGATAACTCCAATTAGCTCCATTTTCGTACAACTTCTTCCGAACTCCACAACTCCGCTTATTTACTACAATATGAATAAAAAAATGGATTAATTACATAATAATTGACTTGAGGATTAACTTATTTATAGTATTTTAGACACAATTACATGCATAGAAATGCGTGTAATCACACCCCCACACTTGAACTTTGCTTGTCCTCAAGCAAACTAAATGAAATCTAATCCGAAAATCTACTAACTCACAAACATAAGTAAAATGCGGTATTAGCCTTTCCAACCATAACCCTCGGAGAACTAATTATGTAAATGATCATGAGGTCGACAAAGCATAACATAGGAATTATGAATTTGTAAGGCAATTAAGATGCTCATGTGAGAAATGCTCAAGTATATGCATGTGTTGACCCATGTGTCAAATCAATCCACCACAATCAAATATGCATCTAGAAGACCCGACATAACCCACTAAACTCACATAGGTTCACTAAATATTACCGCTCAAGTGTTTAGGGTTATATGTGTTTCACTCAAAAGCAATTTCACAACATGCGCCGCCATATGCTTGCTCTTCGATCTCATCTCCGCTAGGTAGCCCACAACTTTCAAGATCAAGAGGTCTTTTATTTGGTTGTAATGGGGCTAAGGGTAAGTGGCTAATAGAAATGAAGGATAAGGAAAGACAAAGTCCCTGGAAATCGGTGAAGCAACTCTCTCTTGTAGAGATATATGACTTTGCTTTCAAATGCTAACTCACTCATTCTAATCCCAATGTACAACCCACACTATACTATGAAATACTTTACTTTTTTTTTTTTTTTTTTTTTTCACTTTTCTTCCCCTTGAACTTCCTTTCTATTTTCACAAACTTTCTTCTCTTTTTTTTTTTTTTTTTTTTTTTTTTTTTTTGGAGAACTTTCTTTTCTAAACTTTCTTTTTCATACAAAAATCACTCACCCCCACACTTATTCTTTTGTAACCTCACACTTTTGACTTATCTTTCTTTTGAAGCACTCAAACATAAAGTCATTCTCTCGAATCGCTTCACCAACTACCATGGAATGGTAGGATAAAAGTGTTTAGGCTAGGTAGGGATTTGTGGTGGTAATGAACAAAAAGGCTTAATATATACATAGGCTCAAAGTGGCAATCTAGTGGTAAATATCTTTGGGCACATGCTTCTTTGGCCATGGTGTTATTAACCTAAAATGCCTCAATCCTTTCTATCCCATCGCAAGCTAAAAGTAGCCTCGAGAGGTCTCAAGCAAGTTCTAGATACGCAATGTCGTGAAATTGTACACACATGAAAGAATAAGTGAATGAACGATGCATACACTATAGATATAGGCACAAAAGCTCACAAATAAGGCATGCAAGTCAATCAAGTCATCTATATGCTTCTCTAATAATGATGAACCAACCTAACCATAGGCTATGTGCACACATATAGTCAAGCATAGATCACATATACACTCAATCACAAAACAAATTCATAGTCCTAGATCATGCCCAATCTATTCATAATCATAACAAGTTAAGTCCATGGCTCGTCATTGGGGTTGGAAAAGGCATTAACCACTAAAATATAATTACATAAAGCTATTCTAATTTTTTTTTTTTTTTTTTTTTTTTAGTGACAAAAATAGGGTACCCGAGCCCTCACCCCCACACTTAAAACCAACATTGTCCTCAATGTTGTAAAGTGAGCTCGAAAGCTAAATTTGTGTCGGAGTTAGGCGTGAGAGTGAAGTCCGGGCGAAAGCACAAAAATTAACTATGAAAATAAAAATCTAAATGCAGAGTAAAGTTACGGAAAACCCCCTTTGTCGACCTTCCATTGCTCACGACCCTTGGAGAAGACTAATATGAGACACCAACCTCAAGGCACAAGGCCTTGACTTCCTTTACGTATGCTCCATAATAGCTCTAGGTGCTCATGAAAAGATCAACTCCATTGAGAAATGTGTAGTGTCCAAGAGCAATGCATCACAAATAGCCCATCAAGGAATAAGGACAAGGGTCCTCCATTAAGCTCGTGGTCTTAATCCCATCAACTCAAAACCTAAAATCATCCTCAATGACCTCCACACAAGAATTGTAGCTCAAAATATCTCCTTATTCTCCACACTCCAAGCACCTCCCAACCTCCCAAAAAGATGGCTAAATAGCCTTATTGATGCAAAATGAACAAGAAAGAACATCACAGGTAATGCTAGGGTTGCCTCCCTAGCGAGCGCTTTGTTTAAGGACTTCATTGCCGGTCCATAGAGTTTTTCATTATTTAAGAAGCATCATCGAGGTAAGTCACCTCATGATGAGAATTGAAAGTGGAGTCATGATATGGTTTAAGCCGGTGCCCATTAACCTTGAAAGTTCTCCCATCATTCAAATTTCTTACTGCAATAGCACCATGAGGGAACACTTCCACTACTTCATAGGGTCCACTCCACCTTGACTTCAATTTACCGGGAAAGAGACGAAGTTTAGAGTTGTATAGGAGAACCTTTTGTTTGGGCTCAAAGGCCTTCTTCACCAATTTTCGATCATGTATCTCCTTTGTCTTCTCCTTAAACAATTTGGCACTTTCATATGCCTCCTCCCGAATTTCCTCTAACTCACAAAGATCAAGCTTCCGCTTCTCACCACTTGCTTCCAAGTCAAAATTCAAAAATTTGATAGCCCACATAGCTTTGTGCTCAAGCTCGACCGGAAGGTGACAATTCTTTCCATAGCACAAGCGGAAAGGAGACATGCCAATAGGAGTCTTATATGCGGTCCGATAGGCCCATAAAGCATCATCAAGCTTAATAGCCCAATCTTTTCTAGAAGAGTTGACCGTCTTTTCTAAAATCCTCTTAATCTCCCTATTTGACACCTCTACTTGACCGGAAGTTTGAGGGTGGTAAGGTGTGGAAACCTTATGCTTGACTCCATATTTCCTCAACAAGGCATCAAAAGTCCGGTTGATAAAATGTGTACCACCATCACTAATAATAATCCTAGGAGTCCCGAATCGAGAGAAAATATGCTCTTTCAAGAACTTGGTGACTACCTTAGAATCATTCTTTCGTGTGGCCTTGGCTTCAACCCACTTCGAAACATAATCAACCGCGACTATGATATACTCATTCCCATGAGATTTTGGAAACGGCCCCATAAAGTCTATGCCCCAACAATCAAAAATCTCAACCTCCATAATGTTAGTGAGAGGCATTTGGTCCTTGGAGGATATATTCCCGGTCCTCTGGCATCTATCACATTGAAGCACAAAAGAATGACAATCTCGAAACAAAGTAGGCCAAAAGAAACCGGACTGAAGGATCTTGAAAGCTGTCCTCCTCCCACCAAAATGACCTCCACACAAAGATGAGTGACACAATGAAATAATCTCCGGGGCTTCCCATTGAGGAATACATCGTCTAATCACCTGGTCCTTACCCACCTTCCACAGGTACGGGTCATCCCAAACATATGACCGAGCATCTCTAAGAAACTTCTTCCTGGCCTGTGCATCATAGTTATCAGGAATGAAAGTACAATTGCTAGCCCAATAATTCACGAAGTCTACAAACCAAGGCATCTCAGTGTCAACACGAAATAAATACTCATCGGGAAAATGCTCAATCAATGGTATATCAGAAGAGTCTCCGCCATGCTCAAGTCTAGACAAATGATCGGCAACAAGGTTCTCTCTACCCGGCTTATCCTTGATCTCTATATCAAACTCCTGGAGTAATAACACCCAACGAATCAAACGGGGTTTGGCATCCTTCTTACTCAACAAATATCTCAATGCCGCATGATCCGTGTGAACAATCACCTTACTCCCAAGAAGATAACTCCGAAACTTCTCCAATGCAAAAATAATAGCAAGAAGCTCCTTCTCGGTAGTAGTGTAGTGGACTTGTGCATCATTCAAAGTCCGAGAAGCATAATAAATCACATGGAGTGCTCGCTCAATCCTTTGACCCAAAACAGCACCCATAGCAAAATCTTAAGCATCGCACATCAATTCAAATGGTCTAGTCCAATCAGGTGCAATCATGATCGGTGCGTGAGTCAATTTCTCCTTAAGTAGCTCAAAAGCCTGTAAACACTCCGAAGTGAACTCAAATGGCACATCTTTGCCTAGCAAGTCACATAATGGCTTGGTGATCTTAGAGAAATCTGAAATAAAGCGTCTATAAAAGCCAGCATGCCCAAGAAAACTCCTAACTCCTTTCACATTCTTCGGTGGTGGTAAACTAGAAATCAACTCAATCTTTGCCTTATCCACCTCAATGCCACGTGATGATACTACATGCCCTAACACAATACCCTCATCCACCATAAAGTGGCACTTCTCCCAATTGAGAACCAAATTGGTCTCCTCACACCGTTTTAGAACAAGGGTCAAGTGTCGGAGACAATCATCAAAAGTATCTCCATGAATCGAGAAATCATCCATAAAAATCTCCATAAAGCGCTCAGTCATGTCATGGAACAATGCCATCATACACCTCTGAAAAGTAGCAGGTGCATTGCAAAGTCCAAAGGGCATCCTCCTATATGCAAAAGTACCAAACGGGCATGTGAAAGTAGTCTTCTCTTGGTCTTCCTTAGCAATAGCAATCTGATTATACCCCGAATATCCATCAAGGAAACAATAATGGCTATGACCTGCTAATCTCTCCAACATGTGATCAATGAAAGGTAGTGGAAAATGATCCTTCCTTGTCGCTCCATTAAGCTTTCTATAATCAATACAAACTCTCCATCCATTCTGAACTCGCTGTGGCACATCCTCACCTTTCTCATTCTTCACTACTGTAATTCCTCCCTTTTTGGGGACAACCTGAACTGGTGAAACCCATGGCGAATCAGAAATCGGGAAAATGACTCCAACATCTAAAAGCTTAATAATCTCCTTCTTCACTACCTCCATCATAGGAGGATTTAACCTCCTTTGAGCCTCTCGTGTGGGCTTACACCCCTCCTCCAAGTAAATGTGATGCTGACACTTGGATGGACTAATGCCTTTGATATCGGCAATGGTCCAACCAATAGCTCTCTTATGCTCACGTAACACCCTCAGAAGCTTATCTTCCTCAACTTTACTCAACTTCGACGAGATAATAACCGGTAATGTGCTCTCCTCCCCTAGAAATGCATATCTCAAAGTCGAAGGTAAAGTCTTCAGCTCCAAATCTGGTGGGGTCTCATATGAAGGAATAGGCGGTGTAGTAGAAGGTGGCAAAGGTAAAACTGGTGGAGCACGTCTAGGCAAATATGGTGTCAATGCCTCTAAGTGTGCAATTGCCTCAACATGCTCCTTACTCTCAAATTCGGTTCCACCTTGAGCAATACAAGTCTCCATGTAATCCTTTGATGAATGCTCAATAAAGTTCTTCCCAACAATATCATCCATAACATCAATCCGGAAGCACTCATCAAGATGATATAATGGACTCCTCATAGCATCAAAAATCCGAAACCCAATAGTTGTGTCAAATACTGTCATGGTGAGTAAACCCTTCTTAACATCAATCTTGACCCCGGCAGTCGCCATAAATGCTCTACCAAAAATGATAGGTAACTCGTCATCATCATCCTCATAAGGAGGGTCCATGTCAAGTACAACAAAATCGGTCGGCACATAAATCTCATCTACCTTGACAAGAACATCCTCCACCACTCCACGAGGGTACTTGATACTCCTATCCGCCATCTTAAGCTTAATCTTTAGAGGCTTGATCAACTCCAATGACAAAGTCTTGTACACATCATAGGGCATAAGGTTAATACTAGCCCCCAAATCTAATAATGCTCGATCAAAGCTTCGTGACCCAATGGTACAAGGAATAGTAAAATATCCGGGGTCACTAAGCTTAGGAGGCAACCTCCTTTGAAGTACGGCCGACACATGCTCACTCAAGTACACATCCTCATTCTCCACAAACTTCCTCTTATTAGTGCACATGTCCTTCAAGCACTTTGCATAGGCCGGAACCTGCTTGATGGCATCAAGTAATGGGATATTGATGTTAACGGACTTGAATAGCTCAATGAACTCTTGCTTTTGTATCTCCCTCCGCTTCTTTTGATCTTGAGCCCTCTTAACTTGTGGATACGGAAGTCTAGGCTCTGATGGAGTCAAATCAAGAGGTGGAGAAAAAGTGAGACTCCCCCTTGAACCCCTAAGGGTGGTAACCGTCCCACTAGGGTTCTTAGCCCTCAAGGCCTCGCCTAGTGTAGAATGGATCGGTCCACTCCTATCCCTAGAATCCAAAGGTATATGAGAATAGTCTTCCCCCTTATTACTTCCCCCTTGTTGTAGATCCCGATGCTCACTAGATGACGAAATAGGCGGTGCACCATTAGAACTCAAATCCGAAGATGTAGTCCGACTAGTAGAGTGATCCCTAGAGGTGTTTTTGGCCAAGCTAGGATCCGTAGCCTTCACGGCCTCACCTTGCTTAGTAGGGCCAAAACCTTCCTCATCCCTAGAACTCAATCTTGAAGACGAACCATGTGTATCAATAGAAGTAGATGAAGTAGCTTCCGCCTTATTCCTCCCCCCTTGATGAAGATCCCTAGGTGATGATAAAAGAGTAGTAGGGCCAAAATGCACATGCTTAGGTGGTGCCGATGAAGAATTAGATGCTTGAGACTTTGAAGATGTAGAATGAGATAAAGAGGTCTTCCTTCCTTGTGCACCTCCGGGAAGTACATTTTCTTCCTCCCCGGCTTCCTTATCCACCCCCTTATTTCTTCCTTTTGTATACAAAGTCACATCACCCACTCCAATTCCCGGGGGTACATTTTCTTCCCCTCGGTTCCCATCCTCCTTTGAAATAAAAGTACGATGCATATGCTCATTATCATTAGCAACATGACCAAGAGGTACATTTTCTTCCCCCTTGGCTCCATATGAATGCAACACATTATCATCATCACTAGCAATGTAATCCTCTACTAACACATGATCATCATCATTAGAATATGAAAGTGAAGAGTGGGGATCATGTATAGGAGTGGGAACATATGTATCATAAGAATGTGATATGGGAGAAGTGGGAGCATACATGTCATCATGCACATTCAAGGGAGAGTTAGAAGATTTAGGCATGCGTACCTTATTGTCATAAACTCTCCCACTTCGAAGTGTAGTAATAGCCTTAGCTTGCTCATGTCTCGGATTTGGATCCGGTCGTGTAGGTAATGCACCTTGTGGGCGTGAACCAAGCTCTCTAGCTAATTGACCCATTTGAACTTCTAACTTTCCCACACTTTGAGCAAGAGAACTTTGACTTTGTGTAAGAACCGAAATATTTTGCTCCGTCTTCATTTGAGATTTGGTCAATGCGGTTAGTAACTCTTCCATATGGTTCTTTGTTGGCTCTTGAGTGGTATTAGGCACCCCTTGAAGAACTTGCCTATTTTGGAATCCGGGAGGTGCATTTTGTGCATGAGAACCATAAGAACCTCCATGAGAATTTCCAAATGAAGACCCTTGGCCATGAGAACCAAGAAATGAAGAATTTGGTCCTTGTTGCCCTCCATAAGAATAAACACCACCTTGTTGTGCACTAGAAGATCCTCCACTATCTCTCCATGAGAAGTTTGGGTGATTTCTCCACCCCGGATTATAAGTACTCGAATAAGGATCATTCCTTGGTCGGTTTGGAAAACTACCAACCTCTTTAGCATGCTCATCAACAAAATCTGGATAGCTAGAGGCAAAATGACACTCACTAGTAGCATGTGTAGGCGACTCACAAAGTAGACATAATGATGAAGGCATAGAGGCGGCCTTTACATGATGTGTAGGTGCACCATGCTCTTGAGCTTGAAGAAGTAGATCAAGCTTCCTCTCAAGCTTTCTATAATCCGCACTAGAGCTCTCTTGAGCAACCCGTGTCTCATGAGTGCTCTTGGTGTCATAATATGGATCTTTCCTCAATCTCTCCCTTCTAGAGTCATGATCATCCCATTGTCTCGATTGTCGACCCAAGTGCTCAAGTATATCCCATGCCTCGGTTTGACCATGGCTATGAAGTGAACCTTGCGCGGCAACATCAACCCTCCTCCTCTCATGTGGTAATAAACCACCATAGAAGCCGTCAATCATCATCGACTTAGTCAAACCATGATAGGGACATGCATTGCAAATATCCTTGTACCTATCCCATGCCTCCCAAAATGTCTCATGATCTCGTTGAGCGAAGAGTAAGAGCTCATGCCTCATGCTAGTGGTCTTGTGTGGTGGGTAGTAAGCATCCAAGAAAGTATCCGTCAACTCATCCCATGATCCTATACTCCTTGGTTGTAGCTTCAAAAACCATCCCTTGGCATCATCTCTAAGTGAGAAAGGAAACAACCGCATCTTGAACTCACCTTCCGGAAGTCCACCCTTTGACATAGTGCTCACAATAGCCTCAAAGTCTTGCATATGGTTGATGGCCTTCTCGGATGGCATCCCACGGAAAATAGGCAAGATACTCAATTGTTGTGGCTTGATCTCAAAGTCCACATCTCTTTCCGGAAGTACTAAGCATGATGCCGTATTGGTCATGGAAGGTCTAGAGAACTCCCGAATAGGTCTCTCCGCCATCTCTCTAACCGGTGATCTAATCGGACTCGGTGAGGGATCTCTTGGAGGTACTCTTGGCCTTGGAGGTGTTCGTGAACGATTCCTTGGCCTTTGTCTAGGAAGTCTTTGAAAAGTGCGACCACTTCTCAAATTGATAGGTAGTAATGTGTTGTTCATACACCTATAAGGAAACACTAGAACAATAAGCACCTCAATAATCAAATAAACACAAAATATTCACCAAGTTTACCAATCACAAAATTTGACAATTAATTAGAGGGTGAGAAAAGAAGAAAACTTAACAAGTAGTGAAAAAAAAGAAAAAAAAAAGAAAAAAAAAATTAGAAATTAAACAACTAAACAAAGAAACAAGAAATAAAAATAAAAATAAAAATAAAAATAAAAGTATGCTAAAAGTGACCCTAAATGCCAATTACCAAGGGATTAAGATCCGAAGACCCTAATCCCCGGCAACGGCGCCATTGACTTGACTCATAAACTCTCGCAAGCGTACGAATCGTTGTCAAGTAAGGGAAGTATTAAAACCTTGATTATCGTACCTCGGGGATTAGGTGTTGGACCTAACCGAGGTAATTGGCGCTAGAATAACTTAAAAGCATACAATGAAAAATAAAAATAAAATAAAGTAAAATAATATTCACAAGACACCAAGCCTCGGCAATGCTCGGCTTAGCTCACACTAAGCCTAATCAAAGCCACTAACTTGTAGCCCAAATGAGTTATCCACAATGGAAGGTAGAATTTTGTTTGAGAGTTTTGAATTGGGAATTAACTAAATTAAATGCAAACTAAAGTAAAAGCAAACAACTAATTATCAAGCAAGAAATTAAATTTGGATTTTCAAATTAATGGGAACATGGGAGTGTCGGGTGATTCACACTAACTATCTTGTAAACATCAATGCCAATTTCACAAATGCATGCATTTCCTATATGTGTCAAGTCCCGTATCTAGTACCGGTTAAGGCTACTAAACCAATTATCCTTTCGGTGTATCGATTATGCCGGTTAAGGCCACAATCAACTCTCTAATTTGGGCATTACGCCGGTTAAGGCCGCAATATCCAAAATTAGAGGCCTAGAGAGCAAGATAATAGAGACCCAAGCAAGCTTAGCTACAGTTAAGCTAGCTAATGGTCACCACACTTAAATCCTAGATGCCACAAGACTAATAAGTTGTCAATTTATCAATCTATTCATCACAATTGCCCACAACATAATTTCAAATGGTGACAAAGCCTAGAAACATGCTTCTAAGGACCAATAAATTCGGATTTAAAGCATACACAATGGAAATTGCATTTATTAAAATTAAAGCATCAATATTTATACAAGATGAGTTAGGGCTTCACAACCCTAACTCCCAAAATTGAACTACTCACTCATGATTAAAACAAGATTTAACATCAAAACCATGTACAATTAAAATATAGGAGAAGAGAGAGGATAAGCTTTGCTTAATTTCAACAATGCTAGAAAGCAAAGAAAACTAAGCTAGCTTGAATCCTCCTAACTACCCAAGATGAAATTAAGGTCTTGATGATCTTCCTTGATAAAATTTGAGAAGAGCCCAATAATTTAATGTGGAAGAGAGAGTGAAGTGGGAGAGTGGGTGAGAGAGTTATGGAAGAGTGGTGTTGTGGCTGTGGCAGAAGGGAGAGGATTGGGGTGTCCTGCGGCACTGTTGGGAGAGGATGGAGAATAAAATGGATCTGGGGTTTTGTGGAGTGTGCGGCCTCAGAGAAGAAAGAACAGAGAGGATAGAGAATGGTGCGGCTGTTGAGTCTTGTAGGGTTGAGAGAAGAATGATTTGATGGGAGAAGAATCAATATATATGTGGTCTCCTTAATTGAATGACCAGCCACACGTTTTGCAAGAGAGAGGAAGATAAGGTCATGCTAATGATGTCAGCAATTGAGAAGAAAGAAAAAGCAGCACGTGGTGTGCTGGTGGCTTTGGTTCATGATTAACCAATTAATTGGTTAATTAACCAATTAGTTAATTGGCTAATTAATTGATTATCTGCCATTTCATTTAATTAATTCTCCCTTTTCTTCTATTTCTTTCTTTCTCCTCTCCTTCTTTTCCTTTTCCCGAGCTCAAACTAATGATTGTCACATATTTGCTTGCATTGGTCAATCGACCATTGTTGACTTTTCGTCTTTTTGTCGATAACTCCAATTAGCTCCATTTTCGTACAACTTCTTCCGAACTCCACAACTCCGCTTATTTACTACAATATGAATAAAAAAATGGATTAATTACATAATAATTGACTTGAGGATTAACTTATTTATAGTATTTTAGACACAATTACATGCATAGAAATGCGTGTAATCAGTCTTCCAAAACCATGAGAAGAGCATTAGTGCCCCTTTAGAGACCACGGAAAAGCAATTCGTGCGTGCATAGGTAAAGCCTTTTGTACATTGAAATCTGTGCGAGAAACCGTTATTTCACAAAGATTCAAATATGTGAATAATTGGTTTTTGCTAGTAATATATGTATTGGCGTGAGATTATTACCTGTTTTGCAATCCCTAAAGATTTGTTAGCCGAATAGTCACTCTCAAGTATAAGGGGTACAAGTAATAGTATAAGGATTTAAGAAAGGTTGTCAAACCCACGAGGATTGGATTTCTTTCACTAGCTAGGGTGTTAACCTAAGGAGAGCTAGAATATGCAAATGTATATTCACAAACCTAAATTCATAAGGAAATCTAGGCTCATGGTGAGTATGTGCATTGTGATGGTAGTGAAATTGTTTGTTGGATAGATTACAACAAGAATTTTGTTAATAGACATCAGTCCAGAACTGATGTAAAACTAAAATTCGACCGATCTCTTAGTGGGTGATGTAAAATATTGATAAAATCAAATATCGGTCAGACACCGATGTCTAGAATAACAACCAACATCGCTTCTAAAACACAAATCGATGTATGATCGTTATAATCATCATAATTTTGTATGTTAACTATATTTAATTCTTCATATTTTGACATTTTATGTTTAATAAAGTATATGTCGAACAATACCTAATTGAACATTTAAATCAATTACTATTTCAGAAATGATGTCTGATACTCTTCTAGACATCAGTTTTCAAAAACTATTGTTTGTTCTTGGCCATTTTTACGTGTATCTTGCCACCTTATTTTCCTATGAATGATGTCTGTGTCTTTAGGCGTCATCGGTTATTTTATTAAGAATGATGTGTTCTTTTACACAGAACATCGTTTTCATTTATGTAAAATGATGTTCACTGGTTTTATGTACATCGCTTCTTTTCACGTGAACTGATGTGTTATTTCATCTTAGACATTATTTCATTTTTTTAAAACCCATGTTCTGTATTTCACACTACTAAAAAAAAACCTCAATTGCGATGGCAAATTACGACGAAAAAAAATTTTGTCGCAAAAAGTCAACTTTTGCTACGGCATGCACTACGGCTATTTTTCCGTCGTTATAGGCATTAGTTTTTGCGATGGATATAACGTTGTTGTCGTATAATTTAAACCAATTGCAACAGTTTGGTCACGCCGTCGCGTGAATTGTTAGTAAAAAAAAAAACCGACTTATCTAGACATGTGGCCACACTCTCCTTCCTCGAATTCTCTCTCTCTCTATCTGCTCTTTTCGGTCTCCTCTTCGATGGCCACCCTGACCACAAACACATCTTTTATTTCCTCTCTTAATCACTCTATAGTCTGATTTCCTAACCCTCCAAATGTGCAATATTTAGATTTTGGTTCCCAAATGGCGAGGCCTTCCTCCACCGTTCATGTTCCCAGTCGACGATTTCGTTCAGATCACAATAGCGGTCGTTACCCGCTGCTGGACTATGCAAACTCCACTGACGACAGCCACCTATCTTATTTCCTCTCTTAAATCACCCAAAATTAGAAAGCTATTTCTCACCCTCTCTTGAAGCTTCTCAATCTGAATCTGGCATCGCTGGTGTATCCGACCATCAACCATCATCTCCTCCTTCTCCTTTTTATTTCCTGCACTTTCCCTCACACTTGTAGTTTCTCCTTATCCATTTTTTTTTGTCAAATTTATTTGCAGGTTGCAATTTTTTTAACCTTAGGGTTTTGAATTTGGGGATTCTGCAACAACCTATCAAATTTGTTGCACTCGTAAGATATTGGAGTTTATCTCCACATGCAGATTGACTTTCCATGCCGAGTTCAGCCATTATGATTTCAATTTAGATCGATATAGATCTTTTTTTTTTTTTTTTTTTGAATAAAGGGCTGGTGCGGCTGCCCTCAAGCCTTGATTAATGAAACTGTCGAATACAAGGGGGGGACATTGAGCCTAAACCCCTGATTACAATAAGCATCTAGAGTATTTTCCGAAATAATATCAGAAATCTCTACAGGAGACTTGTATTCTAACAAGCACCAACTAGCAAAGAGTGCACAATTAGCTACTCCATTTGCTTTAACATAGCAGTGACATTGTGGAAAGATAACTCGATATGTAACACGATTACAACATAGCATAAGCACCCGCTTTAGCACAGCTTTCCTACTATGTTGCCGTCGAAAAAAAAATCCGACGACACTTAGTCTCACCCTGCCACTAGGAGGTAGCGACCATTTGACAAAGTAAGGAGCTCGCCGCCTACCTAGAGCAGACAAGGCACTCTGAGTGCATACACAGGCAGTTAGCCCGACTAACCCTACAAAATATATGCAGGGACTTATTACACGCCAAAGGCGTGACATAGCAAAACAACTAATTAAAATAAAACAATAAACATAAATTAACCAACTAGCCAAAGCCAGGCCAAAATATGGGGCCCAAGCCCAAGCCTTAACCCAGGACAGAGGAAGACCACGGGCCGCAATCCACGCCTGACCCAATCCCACCATAGCCACCTCAGCCAGACCGCTCCCTGAGCAGCCCCGCCGCACTCGCCGGCCCGCCATGAAACCACCCCCGTCTCCGTCGATCCATGGCGAAGCACCCACCCAGCCAACGAAAGCCCGCCCCAGATCGGATCCAACAGATCCAGTCCAGATCGGATCTATCCGATCGGCTCCACAGCGCTCCGCCACGAACACGCCGCCACCAGTCAACGTCCGACTCCGCCACACCAAACCAGTCCGACGCAATAGCCATGGAGGAGAAGAACCAAGCCTGAAAGCCGCTGCAGTCTCCCTCTTCCTCACTGCACAAACAGCCACCGCAACCTCCCCGATCCGTACAAACGCCGATCAAGGAGCCCGGCCTCACCAGACCCACAAGGAGTCAACACAAAGCCCGTCCGACGACGGCGAAAGGGCACGCCGCCGGACAGGGCACTAGCTCTCTCAATGTTGTCTCAAGCTCTCTCTCTCCGCCGGACAACTATTATTGTTTAAACACCAAAAGAAATTTTTGGTTTCACTTAGTTTAAACACTTATAGATCGATATAGATCTATATCCACTTAGTTTGTTTCTTTTACTGGTTTGCTATTTGGCTATCTTATTATCTCTTGATTTTATTATTCTGTAAGAATTCGCTATAGACATATTGGACTTTTTGTGCAGCTCTTGCATCTGGCTTTGTATCTGATTATCTTGCTTTGAGAAATTTGATATACAATGTCTTGCTTCTGGTCCCTAAGCATTGCTATTGAAGTTTCATCGCAGCAATCAGAATGTCTTGGAGTTTATGGTTTATCTTTTGAAGTTTATAGTCAATATATAAATATTTAGCTTTGGAAATCACCATGCTCATGTTCTTGCATTTTAAATTCTTGATGAAGTTTAGTTCTAATTATGGTTTATAACTGAAAGATTGAAATTTGAAGTAGTCTGCATTCACCGGCTTTAACCATCTTTACCACACCTACATAGCTAGGAGATGGTTGTATTACCTATGCCTGGAATGGTTGTGTTTGCTACATTTGTTATTACTTGAGGGATATTATGTACCTTCTCTTGTCAACTTTTTTCATAGAAGTTAGTCAAATTACATTTCCACTCAACATGGAGATTTCTATACAATCAAGTTCTTTGAGATGCTCTTGTGTCATCTTTTAGCCAACATTTGCATTTCAAAACAACTCTAGAGGATCATAAATTTGAACTCTAGATATAGAACTCTCATTCATTCTCATTTTAAATTTTGAGAAACAAAACTGCGTACAGAGAAAGAGAAAATGTAAAATTTCAGCACTCTTGCAATCATTAGAGATCATATCATAGAGAGCTGTCCATTTGTAGACCCCGTGAAATTTTGAACGTCACTTTTGGACGGGATAATTTTTCGCGACGTTTGTTTGGCCAAAGACTTTTGGAAATAGTTTGGGCTTGGGCCTAATAGCTTAAGGTTAGGGTCCATAATTTACTTTGGACACCCAACAGACGGGTATGCTAGTGAACCTAGCCCAATAAGCTAGTTAACCTTTGACCCGAACATCTCCCTTGATCCAATAAGGTTCTTGTAGCTCATAATGGCATCTTTGCATAATTTTGAAATCTACTTGTGCGTGCGTTTACAATTTCTCATTTTACCTTATTTCTTAACAATTGGCGGAATTTCTACTCGCCTTACCCGACGCTTACTTGTCAACCATCAATCCGACTTTAAAAAAAAAAATTACTATTTATTTACTCCATGTATTTTTCAAACTCGAACAAAATTCCGACAAAAACTTACCTTGCCATTTTTCTATCTAAATGCAAGTTTGGTAAAGCCCGATCCTTATTTTGTCTTGCCAACATTTTAATTTTGAGTTTTCTTGTATTTATCTATTTTACTTTTATTTTCCCCATCATTTTGGTTTTTACAACCTATTATTTTTACCCCAATTCCCCAAGCTGAGCCTCCTCCCTCACACGCAAAAGCCCAACCTTTCTTCTTTCCTTGTTCACGTCAAAATTGGGCAGAGAGAAAGGGGAACCTCGTTCAGCTCCTCCCTTCCACGTTGCCATCATGCAAAGGCCAAAGGGCAACTCCTCCTAGAGAACCATCCCAGGCCTTCAAAAGGGAGAATCCAGACCAGAGATTGTCGTCCACTCTCCTCTTCTCACCCTTCCTCTCGTTCCTGTGCATATCAGTGTGTTTGCGTGCCCCGAAAGGCCTAGTTTGGGACCTCCAATCAAAAAATTTTCTTCATAAAAGTTGTTCGTCTATGTCTCTTCTATCCAGCCTCCAAATTTCAGCTTCATTGGAGTCATTTTGATACATGTACACTCCTCGAAGCGGGAGCTGTTCAGAAGCGAGCCTGTTCCGGATTTCTGCTTGCATTCCTTCTCTTGCTCTACCGGAATCCCCCACATCTTGTTTGAGACTGATACCAACAGTTGGTAAGATTCTTGAACTATCAAGTTCCTATTTCTTTCCTCAATTTTAGGCTCAATACGTTCAAAACAACTCTTCTACATATTGAGAAATTTCTGTTTCACTCTGCATGTCCGAGATCAAGTGAACTTCTTGGCCTGCAACTGGGCTCGATCCAATCAACTCCCTCAGCTCTCTTCTAGTTGAAGCCCTCAAGAAAACTCACATTTTTGGTTGGTCTTTGGTGAGTATCATCCTTTCCTAAATACTGTGTTTATTTTTGGTTGTTGCTACAAACTCTTGCATATTACAACTTGTCACTATTGTTGTTGGAACCTTGTTGCTTTAACTTTGAAGCTCTCATTATTTCTGATGTGTTGATTTATGCTAGACCAATCGTGCTTGATCCAAGAGTTTATTCGTTTTACGGTTGTCCAAACATCATGCTTTAAAACATCATGTTATTGAGCTACAAGACCTCCTCTTTTTAGTATTAAAGGATGACTAAAATTTTAGGTCTTTAGAAGTTTTAGATATACCCTATAGGTGTTTTAGAGTCTACTTAACTAGCCATTTTGGGTACCAAAAGAGCTTTGAACAAGAGAACTACTTTCTGCAGTTTTTCAGTTTTCAGTACAATCTGACCCAGCTGCATTCATTTCAATACTGGAGCTAAACCGCTGAGAATTTGGGATCAGTTCCTTCTAGAAAAATATAGTAGACACAAAGATGAACATTCCAAAATTTCAATCACTCCAAAACCATTTTTTTAGAATTAGTTATGAAAATTTAAAAAATGTGGACAGAAGCTGATATTTCTGGAAAGAATCTGCACATCGTTTTACTTTGGCCTTTAAAACCCCTACTCTTTAAATGGCTTCACTTGAAATTCAATAACCATTTCATTCTTACTGAGTGGGTTGTTAAACCATCCACCTTTCAAAATTTTCCCAAGAGTTTACCTCTAGTATATTGAACAATTCTCCTCGAACCTTGACGTACAGTTCCTTTTTAAACTCTGTTTCCAGCTTTTAACAACTTGTCTTTTAAAGGTGTTCTTACCACTTTTTCCTGAAAAACCAACTCCCAAATGTTCTGATTATTAGTTAGTAAATTAGATTAAAGGAGGGGTTTTCTCCGGAGAGCATTGAGAGTGATTAGCTAGTCTTGTATATCGTTATTAATGTTGCTTATTGATCTAGGCTCGATATCTTGGTAGGATCTTGTTAAGTTGGTGGTTGCTACAAGGTTGCATTGAGGCCAAGTGCTGCAAGAGAAAGCTCAAGTTCCAGGTAGGGGATGCCTTTAAGGCTTTAACTCTATCTATGTTTTTCTTGCATATACTATGTTTTATATGAGGCCTCTTGCATGGTTTTGAAAATTATCTATTTTACACTTGAAATGGTTTGCGTGGTTGGATTGATGTGTTGGCAATTGATGGGGATGTAAGGAGATGTTTGTTCCTCCTTGGAGATTGAAAATCCCTAGCCACTAGTTGTGGGCAGTGTGCACCATGCCCTTGTTATTGAATTATCCTCTTTGTCTCTAGCCTTGTGATAATTGAATTCCGGAAAGTGATTGGCTAGATGGACGGTTATGATGGAAGTTGTGGAAGGAGATCAATTGTCGTGGGATTGTAATTACGTGGTGACGATCATGTGGAATCGCAAACCGGTTTTTATCTATTACTTTTTCTCAAAACGATAACTCATGTTTTTTTAAACTTAGATATGGGGGCGGACATGGGAAATGACTGGATGTAGGAACCTAACCCCTATTTTAGTTTGTTTTGCAGGTTGTTGTTGTCGAAGCTTGGGTACGGAAGATAATCTTTGGAGGCCACAATTTGTTTTATATAAAGTTTATTTTGATTTGGCATGTTCGATCTCGTTAAATTTTTGTAACGTTATGTGTGGTTGATGATGCGTGTGATTGCTTACCACCAAAGTGGAACCATAGGGTTAGAACCTCCACTTGAGTTTAGATCCTAGTGGGCTAGACCTAGAAGACTCACGTAAATTACCATTCAATGAACCTAATGTAAACTTGGGCTAAGAACTAAAAATGACGTAGGTTCTAAATTCAACACAACACCACCTTCCTTTCCTCTTCCTCTCCTAGTTCGTAATCTTGCGGTTACGAGCCAAGATCACTATGCAAGCCTAAGAATTTCGGGCTTATAAATTTCTTGTTCTCTAACCTAAAGGCCTTGCCTCTTTGAGGAATTCTAGGCCCAAAGCACTTACTCCCTAAGTGTCGCGGGTGGAGGGTTCCTTGGGGAGGTGGCGTTGTGGTAATCCGATCTCCGGGTCGCCACACCATTCCTTCATATGTCCTGCTTTGGTTCAGGTTTTACCAACCAAGCATGAGCCCTAGAAGAAAAATAAGTTGGCCGTTATTCTGCAAGGTTCATGTGTCTGAATTCTAGTTGCAGAAGAAAAAAAATATTTAAAACTAGATTAATAAATTCCACATGGCTAGTTGCTCTGCTTCTTCTTTTTAAGTGTATTACACTCCTTGATATTCTTCTTGTACACTTCATGTGCAAATGGTTCATTCTTATGGCCAAAATTACTTTGGTTGCTTTATTATTTGTCTTCTACATAATTACTACCAGTAGCAAATGGTTCATTTCGTTTCTCTAATTGAGTAGCTATTGTTATCAACCTTTTGCAAAAATAGTATCTTCACAAGATGAATGCAGATTCTGGCCCATTGCCATCCAAAGACAAGTATAAGAATCAGGTTCATGTTTTTGATTGCTGTTATTTCTATCTCTCCTGTAATTTTAGTCTCCTTGTATGAGTTTCTTTTGAGGTTTTATCATGCGTGCATCCTTCTATGTTCATAAAACTGTTGATTTATTAGCAAGATATGTATCTTTGATCAGGCAGAAATGTTGTTCAAGAAACTTTGCTTTAAGTTTTATGCTCTTTCTCATTTCCACTTCACTGTAAAACCTATATGCTTCTCAATCATAAGTTTTATCTATGGTTATAAAAGGTAATTCCTCTCTTTGGTATTTACTTGTTATCTGCTATCTGTGGGATAGGTTATTGAGGATATGTCTCTATTTTGCTTGTAGGACTGTTCAAAAGCACAACTCATGGATCAGTGAATGAAGAAGAAGCTGATAGGATTATATAACTTCCTAAGTAACCCAACGTCTCCTTCCAACAGTTTTCGGGTGTAACTCTTAATTTCAACAAGAAACTTGGTAGTTTTACTTATTTTGATGCTTGTAATTTGGCAAAACCTTTGGTTGGTCTTACAATTGTGATTGTTGGTTTGTAATTGAAATTAGTTCATATGGTATTTTAACATTTTTCAATTATAATTTTTGCAGTATTTGGCGTGAAATTCACACCAGATTTTTTTTTTAAATATAATATTTTTTGCGACGGCAAAGTACTCGTCGCAACTACATTAGCCTTTGTGACGGTAGCAGTTTCCGTCGCAAATACTTTTTGCAACGGAAATTTACCGTCGCAATTGGATCTTGTGACGCCATCTATTGCAACGCTAACATTTTCGTCGCAAATGCTCAATTTGCCGTCGCGAAAAGTATTTTCTGTGGCAAAATTACTATTTGCCTTCGCAATTGAAGTTTTTTTTAGTAGTGTCTTGGTAAATCAGTTTACTTTATAGTAAGTGATTTGTATGTTAACAATAGATTACGTTTTGGTGTTTAGAAATAGATGTGCATTGGTTTTGGGTACATCGTATTGTGGACACATTTCGATCTGTTAATAATCATGAGACATCGATTTTTATTTTGGTCTCTCAATTGACTTCGTTTTTCTTGGCATTACTACTTTGTTATGCTTTTATATACATTACTTCATTTTGACAAGCATGATGTGCAAAGTTTTCATCTAGGTGCTGCTGGCCGGGAAAAGAAATATATTTCTCATCATCCAAAAATTGGGGTTTTCCATTAATTTTTTTTTTCCAAATTCATAATTCTACATAAGTCACAAAATAAAACCCCAAATCCTACAAAGGCTAGCCTATAAACATATTAGCAACCAACTACAAAAGTTCTACACCAAACTTTGCTTCAAAGCAAAAACTAGCCTTACTCAAAATCATGTTGGTAGCCAAAAGTCCTACACCAAACTCTGTATATAATCAGCCACTTCAATGCGCACCTCGTCAATTTCATTTTGGCTATATGATTTGTGCATCTTTACCACCCACTAGAAATGTATAAAACAACATATAAGTCACAATCATTGGGTAAATAAGCTAATATTTAATTAAACTAAAATGTTCTTCATAATATAATGCATATACCTTGGTTGGAAATGAAAGTGTCTCATCCTCTATAATGTCCTTCATGTATCACATAACATAATAACCAAACTCAACCCCACCCGGTTGTTTAGGTACGCCCTATTTATTCAAGGTATTCAATTAGAAAGGCATTGACATACTAGATCTAATGTATTATCTCAGCCAAAAACATGTATTAAGTCTTACCGGAAGCGGTTTCACTTTAGGCAGTTTGTTGACCCTACCAGTTTCAGCATTGAAGATTTTCACCACACTACACAACCATTGTCATTACCCAATTTAAATGCTACTTGGTCGGATATGTTAAAAAATAGCTCAATGTATATAATTTAGTATTTACTTTATCACCGAGTTCTCCCATACTTGGTAATGGACTGGTTTTGGCTACGGATTCAAAATGTAGATTTCACCTTCCCATAGGATAGTAAATATCGATCCAATGCTTCCTACAATAAAAATCAAGCCCACATTATGCAAAACATAAAAACAGGTAAATAATACCAAGTATACTAAGAATATTGCAACATTACCCCGGATTGAAAGGCATAAAGAATATACGATCAAATTTTCCCTCTTTTAACCTATCAACTAAGTACCGTACAAAGTCCAGTCTTTCACAATTATATGTAGCTACCGGATCAACAAAAGTAAAGGTGTCCAATTCATCTCTTTCAGTAAGAAGTTCATGCAAGTACCTGTGTCAAAAGCTAAGGCATGAAAGAGAGCAAACTCATTTCGAAATGCAGCAAAACCCCATAATCTCATATCACCTTTCCACACATAACCATTTGCAAGACTAGAATAAAGATGTTCTAATCTTTCCACAAAAATCTATTTCAATGTCTTATAGTTGAAACTTGGCTGGTTTCACTTAATTTGAATAGTTGAATGGAAATAAAACTCGAATTATAGCACTAGAGAAAGTGAAGCTTACCCCATATATGCTGCTCTAACTCTTTGGCCAATCCACTGCATCTCTAAAAGATCAATCACATTCTCAGTCAAGATAAAGAGTTGCTTGGGTACGCCAAACACTTTTTCAGAAAACACTATGCTTATTGAGCTCCTCGTTTCTTTCATGATAGTTGTTGCATGTTTATACAACAACTTGCAGCGCTTCGGCACCCACGGATTAATCTCAACTTTATCAAAGAGTGAATTGATCGACGAATTGCGGATTCTTCTTATTTTTCTGTTAGGAAATAAAATTAACATATATCATTAATACCATGATCCAACTTTAATATCTATTGCTAACTAACTTCTGCCACTATTCTTCCATACCAATTGAACTATCATTCTCATGCAACAACATATTGATCTAATTAGAGCTGCACCTTGCTTTCTAGGAAATGATAAAATAAATAAATAATCAATGCATGTTTTGATGAACATAAGAAAACTTTAGTGATTTATTTGGTGTTGCAGTTTCAACTTGTTGATAACATAAAGCAATACTTTCAGTTTCGGTTTTCTCTCAAGTGGTAACATTGCATTCAATCGCTAAGGGCAGACACACAAAGCACAATTACACTCCAAATTAAGTCCAGATAATTCAATTTAAGTTAAATGCATATAGTTTCTTGTCATCTCTAAGTAAACAACACCTAAACCAACAAACTAATCATAAAAGATGCAGCATACAGCAAAATCCAATCACGTAATTTAAATTGAATGGCTTCGTTAACCCAAAACTAACCGAAACACAAAACCCATCAACCAAACGTACCTTAAACATTGTTCGGATAACAAGATCCTCATAATAAGCTACATGACTCCCAACAGCTTCCCTAACGAATTCCATCTCACCCGGGATGGGGAAAGGAAGTTGTGCATCTGGTTTAAGTATACCATCCACCGATACATGAACAATTCTCTCCTTCAATGGTGTTTGGATCCAAAATGAGCATTTTGGCCTGACAAGGCGTGTCTTAGAGAAATTGAGCCAAAGTCAGTGGCTCAAGCTATATATTGTCGACAAGTTCGAAATATATTATTTAGAAGCTAAATAAAGCCTACTATGGAAGATTATGCAAGCTGCAAGAAAAGGAAATGATGGAAGCATGGAAATGAAAAGTCAACTTTAGCACATTTTCCTACTATGGAAGCATGGAAGCATGAAAAGTCAACTTTAGCACATTTTCCTACTTCGGCTAGGAGAAACCGAGCTAAACAAGGAAGGAGGGGCGGAAGACTAACCAAATTAAATTCAAATGAGCTAAAACTGTCCAGATTAAATCTAGACATCCCAAGGATCATTTCTTATGAAGAGTCCCAGAGCTAGTTTTGAGTGGAAAGCCTTCAAACAATAAGTCCAATCTTTTGCAGAAGCAAAATTGGAAAACTGGACCTGTAAGAGGTCCAGCAGCGTTTCCGGCCCAACCACTATATCAAAAGCTCTGAAATTTTACCAGGATGATCTACACTCATAGTGGAACATTTGTTATGAAGAAGTCACGGTCAAAATCTGAATTCTTGATGGAGATATGATTGAAGGAATAAAGGAGCCGAAAGTGCTTCCTTATCTCCAAAATTCATCATTCCTTATCTCCAATTATGCTTCCTTATCTCCAAAATTCATCATTTCTTATCTCCAAAATTCATCATTCCTTATCTCCAATTAATGCTCCACTATCATTTGTTTAAGGCCAACTACTTTGGCATGGTAGCCTATAAATAGAGGTTACAATGAAACACTTCAACACACACAATTCACAACAACAATCTCTAAGATTATCCAAGCCTCTCTAGAGCAACCCCTCTCTAAGAGCAACTCCTCTCTTTCTCTTACCGGTGATCACACTCCAGTCCTAGTCTTCTCAAGAGCCGACTGTCAGTGCCACCAAACCCTCTGTCAACGTGCTTCGGTCCTAGTCTCCTCGGGAGCCGACTATAGTACCGCGACCACAACGGTTACGGAACCAGCCAAGCAAGGGTAACGCCCTCGCAAACTAACCAAGCTAAAGTCACGCTTTAGCAAGTTCTCTCTACTTCCCGGTGATTTCGCTCTGCTTAACCTACAACGTTGAGTATCGACTTGGTGACACAAGACAAAGTCCTCCAGCACGAGGCATAAAGAATCATGCGACGAGGTTGGTGCTCTCCTCGTCTACAGTCGCTCAAAAGAAGTCAGGTCAAGGGACACCCCCAACGACCGCACCCGAAAGGTGCTGGCACGCCCGCGCAGAAAAGAGATCACTACTAGAATTCTGTTCATTTACATCAGTCCAGAACCGATGTAAAACTAAATTCTGACCGATCTCTTTGTGGCTGATGTAAAAGATGCAGACATCAGTATAAGCGCATTTTTAACCGATGTCCCAGACAACGACCAACATCCATTCTAAACCACAAATCGATGTATAATCGTTATAATCATCATAATCTTATATGTTAACTATATTTAATTCTTCATATTTTCACATTTTATGCTTAATAAAGTATATCGCTAACAATACCTAAGTGAACATTTAAATCGATTATAATTTCAAAAATGATGTCTAATACTCTCGTAGACATCAATCTCCAAAATTTTTTGTTTGTTCGTGTCCATTTTTACGTGCATCTTGCTGCCTTATTCTCCTGAGAACGATGTATGTGCCTTTAGGCAACATCAGTTAATCTATTAAGAATGATGTTTTATGTTACTAGGAACATTGCTTTTCGTTAGTTGAAACGATGTCTAGTAGTTTTGTAGACGTCATTTCTATTTTTCAAAACCGATGTCCTATATTTCATGGTAAATCGGTTTACTTTATAACAGCTAATTTGTACGTTGACAGTAGATAACGGTTTGGTGTTTAGATATCGATGTGCATTGGTTTTGTGTACATCGATTTTTGGGTGACATTTCGATATGTTCATAATCATGAGACATCAGTCCAGTTTTAGGTACTGATTTGTAATCTCTGAATTGACATTGTTTTCTTTGACATTAGTGTTTTGTAACTCTCAATAAAACAAAACTCAAATAGTCCAAGAAAACAAAGAATACTTCAAACAGGGTGTATAGCTATGTAAAAATTATTGAGAAAAGCTCTCAGAGTGACATAGATGTTGAGGAATACTTTCAATATCAGAACTTTACATACTAAAAAAGTTCCCATCTGGACTCCATGTAACACGGCTCACATATATAGATGTGTCTTCATTGGCAAGTGTGCTTTGTATATAACACTACTAGAATTATGTGTCTTCATTGGCAGCCTTCTTCTACTCAGGTGCCAATCTTTTACAATGCCCACACTACCTTTAAGAAAAAAAGGGAAGAATGTCAACGATTTGCTACGATAAGTTCAATGTAGTACTTCATAATATAGTCTATTGACTACATATGGGAAGAATTTCAACCATTTGCTACAATAAGTTCTATGTAGTTCATAATATAGTCTATTGACTATAGATATCATAAAAGACCACAGACAAAAAGCACTTACCAAGGTGCAAAGAACTTCACAACCCAGAGTTCCTTACTTCACATAGCTATAGTAGCCTTAAATTCCTTCAGAGAATCGAGGACCTAACAGCGAGAACCCATCTCAGGCCTTTGAAACACATAGAAGTAAAGCCTTTTAGGTGTCCAGCCCTTAACCTTTTCATGGGTAACCTCCAGATTCACTAATCACACTACCAATCAAAATCTCACTCCCCAGACTTTCATTATAACAAAATTTCACTAGGCTCAATACCCTTAAAAGAAGCAACAACAAATTCTAAACAAATAAAGATGTAGCTAGCAAGCACAGCAAGAAAACAAAACATAAAGACTACACACTCAGCCCCAATTGGCCAATTCTTAATATATAAGATTAAATCTGAATAATAGTGAGGAAAATGTATATATATGACATAAAATGAATGTCTGATATCGAACTTGGTTGAGTTGCCATACTCCACATTTCAAGAATTGATGATAGGATGCTCTTGCGGTGCATGGATAACAAATATGACCAATCTAGAAATGCACATAACACAGCCCAAAACCCCATGAAAACTTACCTGATAAATATACTTAATGCACCAAAGAGGAGTAATAAGGACTGCTGGAGCAACGCCCAAAATAGTCCACAAGGTTGGCCAAACCCACAAGGTCGGCCAAACAATAACATAATATATATACACCAAAAATGGCAAAATAAAAAATTGAAAAACTTACTTGTAATCAATCCCAGCCACCACAGAGACTCCAAGAGATAAGAATATACCCACCATGACATTATAATAAAAAATCCAACTAAATTACAGTTTCTCTGAATTTGGGGAGGTTTCATTTCTTGAATTCCATACTAAACATATCTGCACTTTACCTATAAAGAAAATAAAACATAAACAATTAATGCTTGATCATATTTCTGATCACTCTTTGTGTATCTCACTCTAAGAACGAGATAAAATAGAAGTCAGTTACTAACCATTTCTATATCTTTCAGCAGCAGGAAGAGATGTACTGTATGAGCATAACTAAGCCAACGAAAATCCTACCATAACCGATAATGCAGGCGTCAATTTCTTTTACACTTAATGACACAGATAATTAAGACTTATACATTGAGATATATTGTTCTCTTCCTCCCTAAATCAAAACCCAATAATTCCTCAATAAGTTCTTGTCAAATCAGAACTCCAGGTACTTCCAACAACAACAATAAAAGAACAAAGTAAGACCATATATTTTCAAATGGCCAAAGACTTTAGCTGAAAGACTAACCAAAAATAAAACTAAAATTAGCAAGCAACTCACCTCAAAGCAGTCCAATCAATTACTGAGATCTCACACTCCAACATAAAGAAAACCCCTAAAAAATCAAAACCCCAAGTAGTTCAAAACCAACTAAAACATAAAACAAAATCAAAACCAAAACCCATAAAAAGGACAAATCGGATGTCGTCCAAGACAAACCCAAACTGAATCATCTTTCTCTCTTACTCACTTTCAGTCCAACACTACTCCAACCCGAGCATCAAAGATAAAGAAACAAAACATATCAGTAATTCGAACACCAGATTAAGAAGGAAAAGGAAGTCACCGAAGATTACCTTTTGGGCAGAAGGGAGGAAGAGAGAAACCAACAGCTCCCCATTCACAAACCAACCACCAGATTTCAATCCTTCGTGGGCTCTGGACTGTTTGCGATTCTTTCTTCAACCAAAACGTCCTCGTTTGGGGCCGTAGAGGCTGAGATCGAGCAAAAGGATTAGGGTAAAGCTTGAGAGAAAAAGGACGAAGAAAGGATGCAGAGGTGGAGGCGGATTACAGCCTCCTTCAATCGCAAATTACAATCGACATCGAAGGATAGGTCGGAGGAGGAGAAAGGAGGAGGATGTTGAGGTTGGGCTCGGAGGCCGAGGCAAAGAAAGGTGGAGAAGCTGGGGTTGGATTCAATAAGACTCTACCAGATCTGTAACTTGAAATACTAATTTGACATTACTTCATAATTCCAAACCCTAGAATCTGACAGATCTTCAATGAAAACACAAATTCCTATCAAATAACAAAGAGAAATAGCAAAAGGAAAGCGTACGACCTCGGAGAAGAGCAGAAGCATAACGATGGACGAGGCGAGAGTGATGACGCTGCCGGAAAGTGTACGGCTGTAGAAATCTTCGTTGATTTTGGGGTACGCGACCAAATTCCGGAGCTTGTTCATAGAGAGAGAAAGTCAGAGTCGGGGGGGGGGGGGATTAGTGTTTGGAAGGAGTGAAAGTTTTAGAGAAGACTGGGAGGAGCCATGGCTCGATTTGTGTGAGCTAGCTAGCTGTGAAACTAGAGAGGGAGAGGGAGAGAGAGAGGGGGGGATTGGATGGAGTGAGAGTTAGTAGTTAGGGTTCGAAAGTTTCAGAGAAAGTGAAAAAAGTTTTAAGTGTTGGAGGGAATGAACATTTAGTCCCCCCGCGTTCTTAACATTTTTAACTTAGTCCCTCCGCATTTTTTTCAAAATTTTTGAACGAAAGCTTACACATCGGTTAATTTAATGACCGATGTTTATAATCACAATAGAAATCGATATTTCATAAGCTGATGTTTACACGTTTTTTTTACATCGCGTGCAATTCTGACCGATTTAATAGTGGTGATGTAAATGAACAGATTTCTAGTAGTGGACTGTTGACCAGCTGCAGCAAAATTAGAGCCAAACAAATGGAACTCCATGCACTATCTTGCTTATATCCCCCTCTTCGAATACGGTACCAAAAGCAACTATATTATTGATATTATCCACTGCTAGCTCACATAATCCGGCACCCTAAAAGGAAAAACAAAATCATAAAAGTATCAAAAACCAGAAGCATAATTTATACAAAAGTACAACGCGAATTTTAGAATTCAAATAGGAAACTACATATATTGTTACCTTTCCAAGAGTAGGTATAATGTCACATTCCTACACATTTTCTATGACCTTGCCATCATTAGGATTAGATTTGTCAATTCTTGGTCTATCATGGAAGCTCTTTTTATCTGATATATGGGAAATGACATTCTCCCCTATGGCATAGTTGTCTTCCCTGTTGCTAGTGCTTCTAGCTATGCAATCATTTGATATAAGATCTCTTCCGTCTTTGCTTGCTGCGCAAGAATAATTTTCTTTCGTCTCCTCCAACCCCTTATCACGCTCTTTATCAAGGGTCAATATATCTGCCTTAGTAATTCGAATCCTTTTCTGCTTTGTAAGATTAAAGTAGGAGGATGGGTTGACGAAGCCTCCAACACCCCTCATCCTACCCGAGTTTTTAGAAGTTTCTAAGGCTTGAGACAGAACATCACTACTCCCTGAGATTTCCAACTCACCCTTACTCTTTTTCTCCAATAGTTCATCCTAATCAGATATGTTAACATAAGTTAGATGAGGTGATACACCATTAATTACTCAACTTAACAATTTGGACATACTATTTTTGTTGCCATCAATGATAGTTCTTCATCTATCTTTCCATTTTTTGGTACACGGGCTTTCTTCCACAAAATTGCACAATCAATTACCTCTCCTTCAAGCAAATTCTGTTTCTGTGCAGCAAATAAAACCATGAGGGAACACACTATAGAATAAAAATAACATTCAGCTCAGAAAATGAAGACGAGCAAATCCTAACCAATTCCTCCTCTAGTCCAATGTATCCATTTCTTGATAATCTGTGATGGTATATGTTCTCTTCCTCGCTCGTTCACTTTGTTTATTATGAAGTTTCTGTACAGGAGAATGAAGCACCCTTATTGCATAAAAACTCATACAATGTAGAAGAGTCAATTGACATAGAAAAGTAGTTCATAGATATCGAAGATGAGAAGCTGTCCAAGCTGAGATGAGAAGCTAATTTATCTTGGTCGGAGGGAGCTGAGGTTTCAACGACATTGTCGGGGTCTAGATTACTTTGTCTCTGACTGGCAACTCCCAGCACTATCCTACAATGGAGTCATAATCGAATCCTTCGAGAGACAAACCCTGCAGTGACCTCCTGATCGTTCTCTGAAGCCACTCGCGCCAAATCGCCACCGTTCTCTTGCAGTTACCGAGCTTGGATTAGACAGAGTAAGATGGAATGATGCCGTTTATGAAGGAATTGTGTCCTAAAACAATCATTTTGATGTAATTATTATTGTAATTATTATTAATCAAAAGGGCAAGTTTATTGTTCATTGCTTATATTTAATATTTGATTGAACAAGGTCCAAGGAATATGAGTTAAAGAGAAAGTAATCTAAAGAGTTAGATGTGTGAGACCTTTACTCTTTCACACTCTTATCCTAAAAGGTTCCTAGTCATAGGATTATCACTTGGACATTGATAATCCGAAAAGACTAGCACATACTATGTATGCTCAATATGGAGGATGATATGTCTCTTGTCATTTGTGTAGAGACACTAATACAAGTATGTGGGTGCTCTTAACTTAAAGAGTACACTGAACGCGATCATTAGAGTTCTTGTATAGAGTCTTACTTACATGTCAAACTTGAACTCTAAATTGCAATAATACAAATTAGTCCTTTGACCTGAGACACCATAGTTGTCTTATGAGTGAATGGATTATCTCTTGATGATGCAATAATATTGTGTCCCTTAATGGATATAATAGATGCATTCATTGGTATAATCAATTCGGTCATAGAGACATGTGAGTGTACAACAAGGAATCTCTATCCTTAAGTAAATAAGGTGTATGTTCAAAGATGTGATTCAATGAGTCTTTGGCCAAAGCATTGAATGAGATTTAAAAAGGAGTTTTTAATCACATTCTAAGAATCACATAAGAATGAAAATCACATTAGGGGATTGACATATCAATTCCATACCCCGATGATGTGATTTAGAACATCGTGTTAGAGAAGGACCGTATTGTATTGTAATTCCAATTGAATAGGTTCTTTGTCATTCTACATTAACTAGGGTAGTCATGATATGTTGCAAGACGTCACTCATGACTTGTGAAGTCCCCGAGGATTAATAAACATTTATTATCCTAATAACAAGGGAGAATCAAAAATGGAGTTTTTGATTCGTAAATAAAATAGAATGGTTTCTATAAACTTCACTGCCTTGTTAATTAGAACCTAAGAGATCGCACACCATATAAGTGGATCCTTGAGATTGTATATGAAGAAGATTAAACAAGAGTTGGTTATGAGCAAATAATTAATTAGATTTATTATTTGAACATAATTAGGATTTTCGGGTAAAACCGAACCTATTGGGCCTAAACGATTGTCGGGTTTTTGGTGTGGACTTGGGCTTCACTAAATGAGATTTAAATGAAAGCCCAATACACATTTTTAGTGCCCAATAACATGTATGGACCAGCCAAAATATTGGCTTTATGAAAGTCAATATTTTCTTTTAGTAATTGGAGTTATTTCCTATTATATAAAAGTGAAAGCATGGACAAAGAAATAAGAGTGTCTCCACACTATTATTTTCAGATTTGAGATTTGAGAGAGAGAGAGAGAAAGAGAGTTCTCTCTTGGTCCATTTTTCAGAAATTAAAGGAAAGAAGAACACTTGCATAATTTCTTCTTTTCTTTCATCTTTCTTCATCTCTTGATTCACTTGGTGAAGATCCTTAGAGGCCATATCCTTTTGTGGCTCTACTTGTTACATCAAGGAGAATATTACAAGCACAAGAAGGAGTACAAGAATGAGTTCTTAATTCAAGGTGCTTCAAGGTGGAGGAAACACACACAAGGAGAGATTAAGGAGAGGAACTTTGGTGGTTCACTTGGATCGGATTAAAATCACGCTCCAAGGGTGAGTAAAACATAAACTCCCTCTTTGTTCTTCCTTACTATGCATGCTTTGTTTATATACATATCACAATAAGCCAAGATCATGGGTTAAAGGAATGGATTTTATGTTTAGTTAGTAGTTTAATTGTTAAACTAATTCCGCACTAATTAAAAAGTTTTGAAATCCATCCATTCCTTCAATTGGTATCAGAGGCATTGGCTTAATTTTGGTATGTTATAAACATGGCTAAGTATGTTGGTTGATGTGATTTTCTTAAGCTTAGAGTAATATGTAATTTAGATCATAAAATTTGCTTTATCATAAAAGTTATGAAGCATGTGATGCAAGGTAGATTTTATGATAGCAAGAAAAGTTTCTAGAAATTACATGTAAGAAGTGGTTTAAGTTTTATGAAACTTTGATGCATATAAGAATGTATTAAGGGGTTCTATATGTTTCTTAATTAAGGTGTTAATCTTAGAAACATGTTAGATTATATATGCTTTAGGGTATGCATGATTTTTGGCTTCAAAGATGAAGTAAACAAGTGTTCAATGGAAGAACACAAAGCTGAAATTTTATTTCCAGCTTTGGAACATGTCTAATCTAGTTATGAACTAGCTAATTTTTCATGGTGTTTGTTTTTCACTTTTGATCCATAAATTCATGAATTCAAATTTACCTAATAGTTAATGATGACATAAAATCATTTCCATGTTTCCCTCACCAAAAGGTTGGTAGAGTTAGTCATCTTTACTATTAGTTTCTCTAAATTACTCACCAAAAGTTGGAATGAGATAAAAGACATGTCTCCCTAAATCACTCACCAAAAGTTGGTGATGCATGATGAGAGACATCATCCCCTAAATTACTCACCAAAAGTTGGTGTTGCATGATGTAAGACATCATCCCCTAAATCACTCATCAAAAGTGATGTGAGACATCATCCCCTAAATTACTCACCAAAAGTTAGTGTTGCATGATGTAAGACATCATCCCCTAAATCACTCAATTAATTTACTTGCATTAAATTAAAGTTATTTAGTGGTTAATTTATTTTGAATAAGTTAATTATGCTTGTTTAATTAACCTTATTAATCTTGGTTAATTAAAGGATGATTATGGACTATGGCCTAATATAATTGAGCATGAGATTGGCCGACTATTCATTTTGAATGAATGTGGTTATGTAATTAAAGTAGTTAATTCGATTGGGTTATGTAATTAATTTAGTTAATTCATTTGGTTGTGTAACTAAGTAGCTTATTTAATTTATTCAAGTTTGATTAAATTTAAATGGGAGTTTGTATGCCCCTTATCCACTCTTGTAATCGAAGATGGAGGCACATGAGGATGATTCAAAGAAGAAGTTTGAAGTCATCTAGCCTTGAAAGAAGTTCAAGTGCAAAGTGTAATAGCTTAGCTTAGTTATTTAATTTTCGTAATCGTTACGCGTAATTAAAATCAACCACCCAAACATGACCTTGATCCAACATATTGGCTCATGTTGGATCAAACAACAAGTCCATAATCATCCTATGTGACCTATTATAATTGTATGTTCATTGCACTTGATTAAGTAATTTTATATTTCCCATGATTCCATTTGAAAAATGTTTTTGATGAAATCAAATTGTTTTTCTGAAAACAATTAGTGGGAGTATTTTATTATAGATCAAGTATAATGAATGTGTGATTGCAATAGGATCAAAGCAAATGCAATGTGATTGTTATTAATAAGATTATTAAAGATGAGACCTTAAAATTCCCTCAAAGTGATATTAAGTTGAAAAACGAAGAAGTCATTATGAATGCTTATTTGTGGCCTTCCAACATTGTAATCTCCTAGTAGATGTTCTTGCATGTGAATATCATTCCGAACGGAGGTATTTCTTGCTAGGAGCATTAAAGAGAGGTTATTCAACATTTGATGTTGTAAGGTAGGGACAAATCTTGGTCAATATTCTATTATGATGAGATTTAATTTTTGATCTCTATACTTACATGAGATGTTGGGTATAGCTTAACTAGAGTAATTTATCAATATCCTATTATGGTGAGACTTAATTACTTTAGAGGCCAAAGTTATGGATATTCACATTTGATGTGATTGGATAAGAGTATCCTCTCATGGAAATTAAGTTGACTTATAGTTCTATTATGATGCGGTTGGCTTAATGAAAATGAGTCTTCCATACTCACTAAGAGTTTTAATTTATACTCTCGAATTCCTTTGAGGGATTTGGAATTTGTTAAAATAGTGAGAGGGTGTCATTTGATTCTTAAGACCCGAGTCACTTGGTTTTAAAATCAATCTCACTTCTTTTATTTTATGTTATGTAGACTGCAATATCTCAGGACATCCTATCACCAAAATTCTCAATGAAAATCGTCTTGAGGGCCCAAACTTCAATGACTGGCTCCGCAATTTGAAAATTGTATTGACATTCGATAAGATCGCTTATGTCTTACAAAATGCACCTCCTCACACTCCATTGGCTCAAGATACAACCGATGAGCAACGTGTTGCTTATCAAAAGCATAAGGATGATGACACGCAAGCTAAATGTGTTATGCTTGCATCCATGAACTCACAACTTCAGAAGCAACATGAGAATATGGATAGCGCCAGTTCTATATTACTTCATCTCACTGAATTGTTTGGTGAGAGAAATAGAAATGTGCGCTTCACAGTAGTCAATGAGCTTGTTAAGACAAAGCATGTGATCATGGGTGCACCTGTTCATCAACATGGTCTAAAAATGATAGGCCTTATTGAGCAAATTCAAGACATTGGATTTGCACTTGATGTGGAGCTAGCTCAAGATCTTCTTCTTTCCTCCCTAGATGATTCATTTTCTCAGTTCATAATGAACTATAATATGCAACAAATGGATCATACTCTTTCTGATCTTCTCAATATGCTGGTAACAGCTGAGAAGCAAATTAAGAAAGAGAGTGGGAGTGCGGCTATTATCGCTTCTTCTTCATCCAGTAAGTCCAAATGTAAAGGCAAAGGGAAGAAGAAACAAGTGATAAAGCCTAAGGGAGTAGTCCAAAAGAAGAAGAAGAAGGAACAAAAGGAACCAAAACGTATTTGTTTCTTTTGCAACAAAGATGGGCACTGGAAGAGGAATTGCAAAGCTTATCTTGCATCCTTGAAGAACAAGTCTTCAACAGAAGGTATGATCAATGTGATTGAATCAATATTTACAGTTAATAATACTTCCACTTGGATAATTGATTCAGGTGCATCCCACCATGTTTGCACTTCGTTGCAGGACCTAGTGGGAGCAAGGAAGCTTAAAGCTGGAGAAATTTCCCTACGTGTAGGAAATGGCACAAGAGTTGATGCCAAAGCCGTGGGGACTTATATTTTGAAGTTACCATCAGGAGATACATTGGAGTTAAATAATTGTCTTTATCTTCCTATATGTATAAAGAACCTTATCTCCATCTCCATGCTTTTGAAGGATGGTTATAGAGTAGTTTTTGATAAACTAAGTGGTTTTGTATCTATTAATGAACGCATGATATGTCATGCTAATATTATTGATGGTCTCTTTCATCTAGCTTTAGATGGTAGTATTAACTGTATGAAGGAAAATGCTTTGGGATCTAAGAGAACTCGAGAAACGGTTAACCCCATTAAGATGTGGCACCTTAAACTTGGTCATATTAGCCAAGATAGAATTCACAAATTATCCAAAAATGGATACTTAGAGTCATTAGGATCTGATCCTATGCCTACTTGTGAGTCTTGTCTAAAAGGAAAAATGACCAAGTCACATTATGGTGGACAAAGAACAAGAGTTAAAGAACTCCTAGGCCTAATACATACCGATGTATGTGGTCCCATGTCCACTATTAGTAAAGGTGGATTCTCATACTTCATAACATTTACCGATGACTACTCTCGGTTTGGTTATATATACCTTATGAAGCACAAATCTGAAGCCTTTGAAAAGTTCAAAGAATTTAAGAATGAAGTTGAGAAACAGACCGACAGAAGTATTAAGGCTCTAAGATCTGATCGAGGAGGCGAATACTTAAGCAATGAATTTATTGATTATCTCAAACAAGAAGGCATTGTTTCTTCACTAGCTCCTCCTGGAACACCACAACTCAATGGTGTCTCTGAAAGGAGAAATCGAACTTTGTTGGACATGGTTCGTTCCATGATGAGCTATACTGATTTACCTATATCCTTTTGGGGATATGCACTTCAAACAACAATTTATTTGTTGAATAGAGTGCCTTCCAAATCCGTCCCTCTTACACCATATGAGATGTGGCATGGGAAGAAACCAAGTCTCAATCATATTAAGATTTGGGGTTGTCCAGCTTATGTCAAAAGACTAGAAGCAGGCAAGCTTGAAGCTAGATCAAGCAAGTGTTTATTTGTGGGATATCCTAAAGATAGTTTAGGATATTATTTCTATCAACCTGAAGAACAAAATGTGTTTGTTAGCAGGAATGCCACTTTCCTTGAAAGGGACTACGTCCTTGATGGAAATGTTGAGCAAATGGTAGAACTCAAGGAAGTGTCCAACAAGCCACAAACTAACACTGCATTTCCCGTTGAACAACTTCCTGAACCAACTATAACACAAACTCCAAGAATATCTAGTAGGATCCGGATACCTCCCAAGAGGTATGGTTTGTGTCATGAAAGCCTTGGGGAGTTAAATCTCCTTGGTGACAATGAAAACCTGCATGATCCTTCTAGTTATAATGAAGCAATGTCAAACGTTGACTCAAAGAAATGGCAAGAAGCCATGGAATCCGAGATTGACTCTATGTATACCAATCAAGTCTGGACTCTCGTTGACCCTCCACCTGGTATTAGACCAATTGGAAACAAATGGGTCTTCAAGAAAAAGATAGGCTTAGATGGTAAAATAGAAACCTACAAAGCTAGGTTGGTGGCAAAGGGCTATAAGCAAAGAGAGGGCATTGACTATGAAGATGTGTTCTCTCCTGTTGCCATGGTTAAATCTATTCGGATATAAGCAAGCTTCAAGGAGTTGGAACATCCGTTTTGATGATACAGTCAAGTCTTTTGGTTTCACACAAAACATGGATGAACCTTGTGTTTACAAGAAGGTCAGTGGGAGTGCTGTTGTGTTCCTTGTACTTTATGTAAATGACATCCTACTCTTTGGGAATGATGTGTTTGGCTCCAATTTCATTTTGGGTCCAAACATGATGTAGGAATGTTATCTTCAATTAAAGTTTGGTTGTCCAAGACCTTCCTTATGAAGAATCTTGGAGAAGCTGCCTATGTATTAGGAATAAAGATCTATAGAGATAGATCAAAAAGATTAATTGGATTATCTCAATTCTTGTACATAGACAAAGTGCTGAATAGATTTCACATGGAACAATCTAGGAAGGGTTTTCTGCCTGTCAGACATGGCATTCACCTTTCTAAGAAAATGTGCCCACAAACGATTGAGGAAGTGCAAAAGATGAGCAAGATCCCATATGCATCTGTAATAGGGAGCCTCATGTATGCGATGCTATGCACAAGACCTGATATCAGTTATGGCGTAAGCATAACTAGTCGATATCAGTCCAATCCAGGTTTAGAACACTGGAATGCTGTTAAGAATATCCTTAAGTACTTGAGAAGGACTAAAGATTTATTCCTCGTTTATAGAGGTGGTGATTTGCAATCAGAGTTGCAAGTGGAAGCATACACAGACTCAGATTTTCAATCTGATGTGAATGACAGAAAATCCACATCAGGGTTTGTCTTCACCTTGAATGGAGGTGCAGTAAGTTGGAGAAGCTGCAAGTAAAGTGTTACTGCAGATTCCACTACTGAGGCAGAATATATTGCAGCTGCAGAGGCTGCAAAGGAAACAGTTTGGATGAAAAAGTTCAACACTGAACTTGGTGTGGTTCCTACCATTGAGTCACCGATTCCACTTTACTGTGACAACAATGGGGCAATTGCTCAAGCCAAGGAACCAAGGTCTCATCAAAAATCCAAACACATCGAAAGACGTTTCCATATCATAAGGGAGATTGTTAATCGTGGAGACGTTAACATTCTCAAAGTAGCATCTGTTGATAACATATCAGATCCATTCACTAAGCCTTTATCACAAGCAAAGCTAGAACAACATCTTGAGAAGATGGGTGTACGTTTCATGGCTGATTGGGTTTAGTACAAGTGGGAGATTGAAGGAATTGTGTCCTAAAACAATCATTTTGATGTAATTATTATTGTAATTATTATTAATCAAAAGGGCAAGTTTATTGTTCATTGCTTATATTTAATATTTGATTGAACAAGGTCCAAGGAATATGAGTTAAAGAGAAAGTAATCTAAAGAGTTAGATGTGTGAGACCTTTACTCTTTCACACTCTTATCCTAAAAGGTTCCTAGTCATAGGATTATCACTTGGACATTGATAATCCGGAAAGACTAGCACATACAATGTATGCTCAATATGGAGGATGATATGTCTCTTGTCATTTGTGTAGAGACACTAATACAAGTATGTGGGTGCTCTTAACTTAAAGAGTACACTGAACGCGATCATTAGAGTTCTTGTATGGAGTCTTACTTACATGTCAAACTTGAACTCTAAATTGCAATAATACAAATTAGTCATTTGACCTGAGACACCATAGTTGTCTTATGAGTGAATGGATTATCTCTTGATGATGCAATAATATTGTGTCCCTTAATGGATATAATAGATGCATTCATTGGTATAATCAATTCGGTTATGGAGACATGTGAGTGTACAACAAGGAATCTCTATCCTTAAGTAAATAAGGTGTATGTTCAAAGATGTGATTCAATGAGTCTTTGGCCAAAGCATTGAATGAGATTTAAAAAGGAGTTTTTAATCACATTCTAAGAATCACATAAGAATGAAAATCACATTAGGGGATTGACATATCAATTCCATACCCCGATGATGTGATTTAGAACATCGTGTTAGAGAAGGACCGTATTGTATTGTAATTCCAATTGAATAGGTTCTTTGTCATTCTACATTAACTAGGGTAGTCATGATATGTTGCAAGACGTCACTCATGACTTGTGAAGTCCCCGAGGATTAATAAACATTTATTATCCTAATAACAAGGGAGAATCAAAAATGGAGTTTTTGATTCGTAAACAAAATAGAATGGTTTCTATAAACTTCACTGCCTTGTTAATTAGAACCTAAGAGATCGCACACCATATAAGTGGATCCTTGAGATTGTATATGAAGAAGATTAAACAAGAGTTGGTTATGAGCAAATAATTAATTAGATTTATTATTTGAACATAATTAGGATTTTCGGGTAAAACCGAACCTATTGGGCCTAAACGATTGTCGGGTTTTTGGTGTGGACTTGGGCTTCACTAAATGAGATTTAAATGAAAGCCCAATACACATTTTTAGTGCCCAATAACATGTATGGACCAGCCAAAATATTGGCTTTATGAAAGTCAATATTTTCTTTTAGTAATTGGAGTTATTTCCTATTATATAAAAGTGAAAGCATGGACAAAGAAATAAGAGTGTCTCCACACTATTATTTTCAGATTTGAGATTTGAGAGAGAGAGAGAGAAAGAGAGTTCTCTCTTGGTCCATTTTTCAGAAATTAAAGGAAAGAAGAACACTTGCATAATTTCTTCTTTTCTTTCATCTTTCTTCATCTCTTGATTCACTTAGTGAAGATCCTTAGAGGCCATATCCTTTTGTGGCTCTACTTGTTACATCAAGGAGAATATTACAAGCACAAGAAGGAGTACAAGAATGAGTTCTTAATTCAAGGTGCTTCATGGTGGAGGAAACACACACAAGGAGAGATCAAGGAGAGGAACTTTGGTGGTTCACTTGGATCGGATTAAAATCACGCTCCAATGGTGAGTAGAACATAAACTCCCTCTTTGTTCTTCCTTACTATGCATGCTTTGTTTATATACATATCACAATAAGCCAAGATCATGGGTTAAAGGAATGGATTTTATGTTTAGTTAGTAGTTTAATTGTTAAACTAATTCCGCACTAATTAAAAAGTTTTGAAATCCATCCATTCCTTCAGTTTAAAACTGCTTGGATGATGTCCTCATCCTCCTCGGAGCACAATGCTAGGTCGGCGTCAACGACATTGGGGAGGGCATGCAGCAGCGGGAGTCGATGAAGACGTCATCGTCGTAGTGGGAGACGCATGAGATGAAGGACTAGACGAAGTAGATGCCAAAGAAGCCAAGGAGGTAGATGAAGGAGGCGATGAGGGTAACAATGGCGGTGAGTTTGAGTGAGGAGGAGGAGGAGGAGCTCGAGTCTGGGTTCATAATGGAGGTCGAGACTGAGCTTAGGGTTTATGTTTCTGTTTTGGGGTCGAGCGGTCTTTTTTTCTAAGTGTGAAAGTTTTAAGTTTTAGTACCCGCTTCCTTCAATTCACTTAAACACTTAGCGCTTTTACGAAAATTAGGTTCCCGCAAATTTAAAAACAAAAGTTCTAACACCGGTCATTTTAAGAACCGATGTTAATGATACACATTTAAATTGGTATTTTTCTAAAACGATGTTAGATTACTTTTTTACATCGTGTGCAAGTCTGACCGATTTAAATTATGTGATGTCTATTAACATAATTCTAGTAGTGAGTGGTGAACCAAATTAAAATAAATGCTCAAATGTAAAGTAAAGTAGTAAACTACTCTAAACTAAACTAGTAATATAATTGATGAAGTTAGGGGTTGGATTGTCTACCACTGACCTCCCTTGCAAGTATTGAAGTTCAAATACAAGTGATGCTACTCTAATTTCCCCAATTACCCTCTTTTCATCTGGATAAGACTACAAAAGCTTAAACTCCTTTAATGTTATCAATTCCAACCAGTCTAGAATTAACTACCTAAGAATAAATCCTATTACCGGTTAAGTCTCAATTCATTGTTCCTAGATGCATTAAGCTTTGAGTTTAAATAATCATGCAAGCAAACCAATCCTAGATCTAGATGATTTTAACTCACAACTTTCACATGCACATAGAGGATGCTATCAATGCTCAAGGTTAACTACTCCCTAAACATTTTTTCATGAGATGACAAACACAACACATTCAAAGTAATTAAGTTTGAATGAATGCATTCACTTTTTGAATTAGCATATGAAAATGAAAATCACAAATAGCATCAAATGTAAATTAAAACATCAATTCATACAAGTTTGGCTAGGGCATTCAACCCTAGCCCCAACAAAGTAACTACTCACTCATAATCATACAAATTAGCATCAAATCTATAAAGTACATCAAGGTAAATTTAAGGAGTTAAGGAAATAATGAACTAGTTGAAACTTGACAAATTAATGGCTAGCTCCTCCTTGTTCTCCTTGATTGCTCCTTGGATCCTCCTTGATGGTGGAATGGATGAATGATGGACTTCTTGATGTTGGTGGATGAATGGAATGGTGATAAAGATATGATGCTGCTTTGGCTAACGTTAAGTAGTATTGATGGAGTAGTAGTAGTGGTGATGGTGTTTATGGTGGTGGAAGATGGTAATTGTGGTGGTGGTGATGGAGGAGATGGAGTAGTAAAGGGAGTATGGGTTTGGATTTTTTTGAGAGGTGAAAATAGAGGTTTTGTGGTGGAGATGGAGAAAGAAAAGAGATGTAATAGGTGGCGCCTCTTTCTTGTGAGAAGAGATGCTTAAATAGATGGAAGATAGAGGTGTGAAAATGATGATGAGGAGCCAGGATAGCAGCTCAAGCATTGTAAGAAGCATGGAGGTGGAGCATGAAAATGGTAATAGATCCTAAAAATAAGGAAAAATGGTGTGGAAGAGATGGACCAAAAAGAGGGAAGTAATGATGAGCAATTAAAGAGAGTAGAGTTGAAAAATATGACTAAGGGAGAAAAGGGGAGTAGCTAGTTCTCTTTATTGTGCATGAGAAGCATGAAAATGAAAGTGTTGAAGTGGTTTTGGGTCACCAAAGTCTAGGTGACAAGCATGCGAGAGAAAGTGCATAAGGATGTCTATTATCCAAAAGATAATTTGATGAATTTATCTTGCCATAAACTTGTTGGATTCTTCTAAGACTCTCCTTGATAATTGCAGCATCACATACCTTTCAAAAATGCACGTACGAGAAATCCGCTTAAAGAAGATTTACGGCCAAACTGCCCAAAAATATTAAGTTTTTGCACTTTGTATTGTTTTATTGATAACATTATAATAAAACTCTAAGCCGTAATTCTCAATCCGACACCCTAAACATAAGATCCTTTTGAAATCAAATTGTCAGTACAGTAATATCAGCAGTACTTCGATCATTGTCCGATTATTATCATCAAAAATTTGGTGAGGTACTGACGTCTCAATAATACGAATTTTACGTGTAAAATCAATGGGTGACGAGTACTGGGGTCGTTCTTGCTTTGTAGAACCGCTGGTCCAGTTCTCACAGTGGGGACCGAATTCAGAGAAAGAAAGCCACCATATAGACGGTCCATATAAACAATAAGAAGTTCAAACAGTCAAACAGAAAGACAAGGACAGCAAAGAGGTTAAGAGGGAGATCTATTATACAGAAGGAATGCGGTCGATGGATTCGAGTGTCGTCGTAACGATCATATGAGATGGAGGACGTACAAGATGACCCAACCTGGAAAACCTTTACAGCTACAAAAGGACTGAAGGGAGGACTAACCACATCACCGAGTGTTGTCTCAGTGCACGTGTCAGCAGCCTGTCAGGGGGATGCTCATCATATGGCTTGAGAGGCTACCACGTGTCCTGACCCGGTATGCCCTAACTGAGAATAGTCAGGGGGAAAGCAACTGATGAGGTGAGGAAGAGGAGGATGATATGGTACTATGGTCTGTGAGTTTTTTTTTTTTCTTCTTTATTTTCTTTTGCCCACAGTAAGTTCGAAGAAAGAATCGAAAATCTCTCTCATCGCTCCGTGTGTAGTCATATATAGTAGGGGCCATATTTTTTGGAGCTGGAACGTTATCGCGCAGAGGCTAGTCAATGTCAAACAGTCCTTTTACTTGTGTGTCATACTCGTGCCATATGCTACTACTCAATGTCGAGTCCCAAAAAAAACATCACTTTCTTGGTACTTTGATAGCTACCTCATTGTAAAGTAATTCAGACTTTAGTCACTTTACAACTAAAATGAATTGAGAACTGATCAAGTTGACCCAAATTTTTAAAATCTCAAAACAAAGTCTTTACTTTCTCATATGAGATTCATACTCCCAACACAACTAATTTTTTTTTTTTTCTTGAAGTATAGTTATAGAAAAATAAAGGGACACAGTTCCAAGGTTGATAAAAAGGTTTGAAAATCTAAACCTCTGCATGCATATAATAAGATTCATGTACTTGCTAGGTTAAAACTTGACAACTACTAGGTCAAAGAGGTGTTTATGAGTTACTCTGATCGCATTATCTTTGCATGAAGGTATAAAATCGAAGATTTACCAGCTGGTTAGTGATCTTATTTTGGTTTTTGGCAATATAGGTGTAAGGCTAGCTAGTTTATGATCACCTAGCTGGATAGACATAGCTCAAGGGGTGGACAATTCAAACTATTCAAATCTGTCAACTACTTTTCTCTCCTAAGGTGATAGTTCAAATAAGATTAACTGCATCTAGCTAACAAGTACTTACCTGCATTCTTTTATATATCACTAGAAGACCAAATTAAAAAAAAAATCTCTCACTAGAAGGCGCACGTGCACACACACACACACACACACATATATATATATATATATATATATATATATATATATATATATTAGTTTGTTGAGAGTATATACATCTCACATGGAAAAAATAGGACATTGCTAGTGGGTTTATAAGGGTTTGAGCCACTCCATCCATTACCAATTGATTTTGGATGTGAACTCCAGATTACTTTATCATGATATCAGAGCCAGATTATCTCACGTGTGCATGTCTCACAGCCACACGAGCTCCACTTCACCCAAAGTTGTCAACGTTATGACTTGTGAATTTTCGTGCGGGAGCGTGTTAAGAGTATATACATTCCACATGGAAAAAATGGGACATTGCTAGTAGTAGTGGGTTTATAAAGGTTTGGATCACTTCATCCATTGTCAATTGAAAAATTGGACATTGCTAGTGGGTTTATAAGGGTTTGGGTTACTCTATCCATCACCAATTGGTTTTAGATGTGAGAAAAATAGAACCTTGCTAGCAGATTTATAAGGATTTAGACCACTCCATTCATTGTCAATTAATTTTAGATGTGAATCTCTAATTATTTTATTAAGATTTAGCTAGCTCTCTGAGTTATGGTCGATAATAAGCCCCAATGAAAGACCTCGACAGCTCCACTAGCTACCACTACGGCCATTCTCCAGTCTCATACGGCAGGATAAAAAGTCGCTCTGCAACCAGGGCAGTGGTCTATTTCAGAATCCAGATCAAGTGATTGAAGTCAGTCTTTCCAAAAAGCTGTACAAATTAACCACACATATATAGCTTCCACATGTAATGCAGGCAGCAGGCAGCAGGCAGCAGGCAGCAGCCAGTTTGATCTCCATCTCTATCTCTCCACTTTCCTCATGACAAAGATTTCCTGCATGCATTATTGTTGTTTCAGAAAGAAGATTCCAGAGTGATGCATGCGAGTGTACACTATGTATTTCATGTTCATCTATAATCCATGTGGCAGTAACAAGGATAGGATGCCAGACATGTGACCTAGCTTAATCTGAAAATGAGCTGAGATAAAATGGTGGTAGCGTTGCTAGCCCTAGGCCCCTAGGCAACCGTCCATTCATGAAGCTTTAAGTTTCCTCTAATAATTGAATAAGCAACACAAATATATATATATATATATATATATATAACATAAAAGTGGAGCATAATGATTCTAAACTGTAGGTTGTAACTAACTGGCCTCTTGCAGGGATGCCTTTAATCTTCTATTTACAATGCCTTGGAGCTTAGCCCTATATATACATATTTTGTTATGCAATAACATTAGGTTTGAACTTTGAGTTGAAGTATACATATAAAATGTGAAGTATGAATTTGATCATGACATCATTTAAGTGAATATATTTGAATATGACTTATAAAAAGGTGGTGTTGTTCCATACTTATAATTTTTTTCCTACCAAACAAAATAAATTGACTACAATGTATGTGGTTAGCTTATATCGATGAAGCATCTTCATATCTTTCATTCAAAGAGTCACTTATTATTTACGATATGCATACATACATTTTATTCGCACTGTGATTTTGAATTTTTGATGAATGGTCGTGGGGGAAGCAATTCCAACCAGTATTATATAGTGAAGTAATTAACTTTGTTATCCTACAATCCTATGAGTAAAACAAGGCTCAATGGAGAGTTGGTGTTGTCGAAGGTTAAATTAGAGTTTCAACATTGTCTTTACTAGTTATTTATAGTGTATCTGTTTAATGAGTTTCGAAAAGGGGTCAGGGTCACCCAACAATGAAGGTCGACCAACGTTCAATGTTTAGGAACACGGCTAAAAAGTTTAGATTAAAATTTAATGCAAAGTTACTTTTTATTCCGTTTCTCCAATTCTTGTGATTTTAGGCGAATGTTTCATTGTGTACAGTATAATGACATAAATATGAGTCATGATAACCTTGATTGTGCATACTCTTGCAATGTCTTGTGTGTCACAGGCTCAAAAGATGAATGACCAAAAAAAAAGTCTTTATTCGTTGAAAATTCAAAACTCTCAAATGTGATCATACATTCATACGACATCGCCTAACATATTTATATTAAGATAATTTATATGATTATTCTACTATAATTAAATTTGAGCTATAGTTTTTTTTTTATTTGTGGACTCACACTACACACTTTGGACAAGAATATTCATTTTTATGCAATTGTTTTGCCATTAGTTTGTTCTAACTATTACTTTGTACAATATTCATTTTTCTTGTGCCTGGTTTTGCTAGGCTAAACCCAATTCTATCAAAAGCAATATTGATCGACCAGAAAATCAATGAATCAAAATACTATTGTTTTTTTCATGCATGCATAAAGTTGCGACGGATATTATAATTTACAAATTGTTATACACTTGTTTTAAAATTATTTAATGTGATCCTTCAGCCGAATGATTATCAATTTGGTCCTCTTAATTGAAGTGCAATACAATACAATATACTGATTTTACTTTCTAAAATATCAATTATAATGAAGTTGACAGCTTTGTTTATTGGAATCGCCAGCTCATAGGAAATTTTCTTGTTCTACTATGCGAGTGGATGAGTATAGATCTTTGTCTCAAGACTATGCGAGTGGAAACCACGTGGTGTAGTGTGTTGGTCGAGCGGTCTAGTCTGGAACCCCCAGATTTAGCGTTTGATTCCCAGCTCCATCCCGTGACCAGCAAATTTAAGGGACCTTTATTCGTTAACAAGAGGGTTCGTGCGTCTGTGGTGCAGTGATTAGTCTGACAAAGCTGGGATATACTGCATGAGTGTGTGTGTGTGACAAGTAATTTTCTCAAATGAAAATAAACAACACGTCAAACTTTCTTCGTTTGAATTAGCCATCTACTTTAACCGAGCTTAATAACCATTTATGATCTTTTTTATATAATACAAGTATACAACAATTATATGATGAGACTTATAAAATCTGACAAAATCTAAACCGGACCCATTTTTCATGTCTAATCTTGGTGACAATGTCATGGCAAATTATTTGAAAGAAGCGCGAAAGAAATAGAAATATATATATATATATATATATATATAAGAAAATTTAATTCCATGCATATATACTTTATGTTTAGCGAGCATTTTGGAACTAATAGTTACCAAACCAAGATATTAGCATATTGATGTCATAGTAGATATGCAAAGTAGTCTTCTAAAGAGTTCATATATGGTACATTAATGCACTGATACATCAAGTAGACTAGTTTGATTAAGAGGTAGATCAACTTCATTCATTGGTAGACGAATTTGAGACTACTCTACCTCTATATTGAAACAAGTCTACCTCTATATCGAACTAAGTCTACTTAATGTATCGGTACATTGATGTACCGTAGAACTTCCTGTCACAAAAAAAAACTTGTTTAAGTGAACTACATCCTTCCATTTTTTTTTTTGAAACTAATGAAATTTCATTGATAAACGCATGCCAAGAAGGCCATTACATATCCATCCGCTGACACATCTCAATGGCCAGACAAGATTTCGTGGAGGAGCCACAGTGATACATAGGATAGACCAACTATCTTAGAACTTACCGCTCACTTATTGAAAGCGAGTCTATAACTATGCACTGTCATAGTTTATAGGCTAAAACGAAAAGAAAGAAAAAACCTATATCGTCTCCTTGCCCTTTAGACTAGGGCTTGGAGGCTTAGTAAGGTACTCATAGCAATTCTCCTGTGCAGCAGCAACCACTTTTGCTTTGGAGGGATTTTTATTTTTCGACCCTAAAGGTCGCCCTCTCTTCTTTTTTGGTTTCGGAACTTCCACAATTTGATCCTTAGGTATTAAAATGCTGCCTGGTGCTTCAGTGAGGCCAAGAGACCGAGCAGTGAATTTGCAAGGGAAGCTAGGAACTTTCAGTTTCTTCCCAGGTGCATCTTGTAGCTCAATTTTCTGAAACAAGTCTGGGAGTAGAATTTTCAATTTCTTCGGCGAAGCCCCTGAGGTTGGAGGGCGCTCTCTTTTCTCAATTCTAAACTCGGTCTTTGTTGGGGCATTGCCATGCTCCTCATGTTGCTTTGCATCCCCATTCACTTTGGTGCCCTGTGACGTCCCTGCATCTTCATCAACCGGTTGAGCTAGGGTTTCAGAAGCCATGACCAAAGCATTTGACAGGGAAGTCACGTGCTTTGAAGGGGAGTGCAGGATTTCAGGAATATCTGTTGGAGCCACAGCGTGTTCCTCCTTGGTTGGAGATTGGTTGGTCTCTTGAAGGTTAGAAACGGGAACTATTGCCAATGAGTTGTCTGCAGGAATCTTGGGGAGCAATTTTTCACGCAGAATGATAGGTCTACGTGAACTGGTGTTGTTCTGAAACAGTGCACGACTGACCGGTGGTAATACCGGCGTTTGCACGCCATGAAAGCGGAAATTACCTGCAGAAAAGCTGAACGATGGAGAACCAATGTCAATCCGTTCAACAGGATTATGCTTCGGTCGTGCAGACTCCATGCTAACTGGACACTTTTCTCCTTCATGCCTGAGGAAATTGCAAGAGTTGCACATGCCAACTAAATTCTCAAAGAAGAAAGAGATTTCTGGTTCAACCCCAGGAGCGAGGCGAAGTTTCTTCTTGAGGAGAAAAGGCTTGGCTAGGTCATGAGCAACCCTAACCCTAACCTTCCTCATATTGTTAAACAATTTAGTATCCATCTCTAGGAACTTACCTGCAACAGATGCGATATCAGCAATGGTATCCGAATCCTCAAACGCAGGGGGGATGTTAGAGATCTTCACCCAGAAAAAAAGTGATCGCATATCCACAGATTGGATCGGGGCGACCCCATCGTATGCCTGTAACACAATAGGAGCATGATTGATTCTCCAAGGTCCACCCCGGAGAACTTTGTTTCTATCTCGAAGTAGGTCAAAACTCAGGACAAAGTGGTGGTCTTCTCGCTCTTGGATCTGGAAATTCTTGTCAAGAACCCACACTCTCCGAAAGAATCGTCGTAGATCAGTCACCAGAGGTGGTGGTTTGGCCAGAGGCTTAGCCAGGAGGAAGGATTGTCGTGGACGACGTTGTGCACCACCCGACCGTCTGGACAGATCAATGATCTCATTGCTAGCCAAAGCAAGAGATGCAGCAAAGGATTCCGTAACATCCTTCCATTTATAAACTCTCTAATTTGCATACAAAAACAATCTTGCTCATCTAAGAGACTGTGAAGGACAAGTGGATCTCAGCCACATGTATTAAATTTAAATGCTGAAATTATAACGACTTAAAACTATGCATTTATCTTCAACTGTCATATGCACTTGTCTCTTACAATCATTCAAAAATTGTCCCTTAAATGAGCAGCTCTACATACAATAGTGATAGATTGGAACATTTAGGTATCCTCCAACAATTATCACTTCCTAATCTCAGTGAAAATACCACCCCCACCGCACAACTAACATTAATTACCAAGATTCAATCGAGAAACATGACTTATCAAGATTTTTTTTAAATAATATTAATTACCAAGATTGAAAAGACACAAATCTATACGAATATTAATAGAAGAGAGTTTGTTAGCCAATATCAAAAATTTTGACAGAAATGACTCTAAAAGATTAAAAAAAACTTTGAGAATTAATTAAATCACAAGGATAATTATGACATTTATAAAATATATTTTTTATTGAAAAAATAAACAAAAAAGAACTCATAACCCACTTTTCTCTCTCATTATCTTTTATCTGCAATAACCGTTTTCTTTTTTATTTTCTAAAAAAAAACTACTTGCACATGCAGAACATGTGTGGAGAACTGCTAGTGTTAGTTAAAACAGAAGGAAAAAGATGTGGGCCTTTTAGCTCATTTTTAACTAGTATTTAGTTGTAATAATATTGGAAATCTTTGTTGGAGGCACAGGTTTTAAGCTTTCCTTTCCCTTTTTAGATGCCACATACAAGCAATCATATTCAAGTTTTTATCTTTTTGCCTACCTCATCAAATAATGCTAATTAAATTGTAATGGAACTTTCACATATGGAAGTCCACGTACGTACATCACAAAAATTATAGGTGCAACATATACAACAATATATAATCTTGGTTAGGGCTCCTGTTTGCCCTCGATCAAGGGCGTTTCCTAACTTACATTAATGATGATTCCCTGAGATAGGATATATTTTAAGCTCTAAAGATTAGGAGCTTCACGATTATTATAGAAGCAGATAGATAGATAAAAGAAGAAAGACTTTTTTATTATCTCGTACTTTAAATTAAAAAATTAATGTTGTTATTTTCAGTTTCTTGGAGAATAGAATCTCTTTGGTACAATTCTTACAGAATCTCTGGAAGTAACAGTCTTGCTTGTCAATGTATCAAACCCCATGTCCATTTCTTTTCAAAATGTATGTAAATGTGTCTGTGTAAGCACATGCCTAACATTATAGATTCTTATATGCATCAATGGGGGACCTGAAGAGCTTCTAGTAGATTATGACTTTTAGTTGAATGGGAAATGGACTGCATAGGAACTCGATCAGGGAGACGTATATAAACATGTAGACAATGCACTTAAAAGAACATATAGTTTAATTTGAGTATAATTAAGGGTTTACCATTGCTTTATATTTTTTACAATTTTACCGTGTAATTAGACAATCGTGATTTTAAAGGTGTAGTGTTATCTGTACAGAACTTAATTTGTTGTGTTACTATATACGGTGGATTCCTGTGTAATACTTGAGCAAGATATACAAGAAGTAAAAGTTCTACTAGTTTAGCCTTACCCTTTCATTCTTTCGAAGCCCAAAACTACTAGCACTTTTACTCATATTCTGCTCAAAGTTTGAAAGGGCGATGTTAACAGCCATGCATACTAAAATATCTTGAGAAATAATGTATGTGAACACTAGTGCTTTTCTTCGACCAAAAAAGAAAGAAAAAGACACTAGTGCTTTTGAGTAATTTTAATTAGGGGCGGAATTAGGATTTTGAACTTGGGATGGTGAGACGTAAACTATGCTTACAATATGACATTTGTACCTTTTTATTTTGGTAAGATAGTATTATTATTATTTAAAAATTGGGCAATTATATATCATACACATTTCAAAAAAAAAAAAAATATCATACACAATACTTTTATGCGCAAACCATAAACCACATAAACCCAGTGTGCAAAAGGAAAGAAATCAAATATATGTAACCAAAAAAGAAGGAGAAAAATCAAATATATATGAATCACAGTATAATGAAGACTTATTTGTTTACTATTTCATGAGGGCCAAGTTAAAGTGGTTCAGTAAGTGAATTGAGAATTGGGGATGAGTTCTTCTATTGGAACTTCTAAATTTACTCACTGGACCTCCTATGTTTTTTACACCTCCTATTAAATTTTTAAATACTAAATTTACTCACTAAACCTCACTGAATTTCCTCAAATAACCTCACTCATATAATTTGCAAACAAACTATTATCTTTAAAACAAAAAACCTTAGTTAATTTAATGAATCAATTACTCTATAAATCGTAATTACATTCTATTCCTTAATCAGACAACATAATATTTTTTTTAATAAAAATAATAAACACAAGGTATTGAGTTCTAAAAATTAATTTCTAATCAACAAGAAAATAACATGAACTATTTTGTGATTTTTTTTTTTACTTTTTTTTTTGTTTTAGCTCTGCAAAAAAATAAAATAAAGGTTAATCATTTTTTCTTAATGTTTATTTTATGTACCTCATGATTAATTATTTAAATATTTGTTTAGTTTTTTTAATTGCTAGCTCATTTTTTTTTTTTACAAATATAATGGATAGACTTAGATTTAGGTCATAATATGATTTGTTTTGTTTTCCCTCACCAATACGCGTTCAACATGTATATCATACATTTTTATGTCACATAATCATAGTTTTAATTCTTATTAAATATATATAAATGCTTTAATGAGTATGTAGTGAAATTGAAAAATTAAAATAGATAAGAAAAATAATAAATAATGCAATCGAATATTATTGAATTGGAAAGTCTATAGAAAATCAATGTAATATTTTTTTGGGTATAATTATTGTCCTTAATAGTCATTTTATAGTAGGTTATATATGTCATTTAATAATTCATAATAGAGTGAGATCAAGTGAGCAGATTTAATATATATAAATGCTTTAATGAGTATGTAGTGAAATTGAAAAATTAAAATAGATAAGAAAAATAATAAATAATGCAATCGAATATTATTGAATTGGTAAGTCTATAGAAAATCAATGTAATATTTTTTTGGGTATAATTATTGTCCTTAATAGTCATTTTATAGTAGGTTATATATGTCATTTAATAATTCATAATAGAGTGAGATCAAGTGAGCAGATTTGGAGGTCCCAATAGCAACACTCATTGGGGATCTAGACAATTGTATTTAAACATTGAGTTTTGCTATTGGAACCTCCAAATTTACTCACTTAACCCCTATGCTTTTTGCACCTCTTATCAAATTTTCAAATACTAAATTTACTCAATAAACCTCACTAAAGTTCCTCAAATAACCTCACTCATATAATTTGCAAACAAATTATTATCTTTAAAATAAAAAACTTAGTCTTTTCAATTATTTAATTACTCTATAAATCTTAATTACATATACATTTCTTAATCAAACAACATGCATAAATCTCTTTTCCAATAAAAAAAAAAAAACCAAACACAAGGTATTGAGTTTCAAGAATTAATTTCTAATCAATAAGAAAATAACATGAACTATTCTATTTTTTTAATAATTTTTTTTCTATTTTAGCTGTGCAAAAAAGATATATGAAGAAATCATTTTTTTAATGTTTATTTTTTTTCTCTATTTTTTGTACCTCATGATTAATTATTTAAATATTTTTTTAGTTTTTTTTTATTGCTAGCTAGCTCTTTTTCTTTTTTTTTCCTTTTTTTTTGCAAATATAATAGATAGACTTAGATTTAGGTCATAAATCATAATAGGATTTATTTTGTTTTTCCTCACCAATATGCTTTTAACATATATATCATACATTTTTATGTCACATGATCTTACTCATATTTTTAATTCTTATTGAATATATATGAAAGCTTTAATGAGTATCTAGTGAAATTGGAAAATGAAAATAGATAAGGAAAATAATAAAGAATACAATATAATATTATTGAATTGGAAAGTCTACATAAAATAAATATAATATATTTTTTGGTATCATTATTGTCCTTAATAGTCATTTTATAGTAGGTTATATATGTCATTTAATAATTGATAATAGAGTGAGGTCAAGTGAGCAGACTTAGAGGTCCCAATAAAAACACTCTTAAACATTTCATATGTTAATTGCATGCTCTTTAACTACAAAAAATAGCTTCAACATGAATCAAAGGGCGGTCCGGACCCCTTCAAACTCAAACATTGGTCCGCTCCTAATTTTACCTCTCAAAACACTAAGGGTTAATTTCAGTTTGCCCCCTTCAACTTTGAGTTGAAAATCATGTTAATCTCTATTTTTTTTTTAATCAAGATCATCCCTACACTTCCAATATTCCTCTTCCGTGTCCAATTCTCAGATTTCCATCTAATCGTGCCTTCAAATGATGATGTGGCACCGACAGCATGGCTCACCTTTTAACTTTTCAACCCTGAAGAACAGTAAATTCCTAAAATAAACTTTGGGGTTAAATTCAGAAAAAAATAAAAAATAAAAAAATAAATCTGTGGGTTTGACACTTTGACTAGTTTTCATCTCTTCCATCTCTCTCTCATACATGAACCCAGCACCAGATGGGCTACTGGTTTTGTAGCTGAAGAAAGACGAGGATTGAGGAAAGATGAGTCAAGTCTATGACTCTGCTTCGATTTTTCTACCTTCTTCTCCAATCCATTGAAGCAAAAATCTCCCGGTGGGACGAGACAGAGATGCAACTAATACATGGCTAATACGAGAAGTGACCCGTGGAGGACTCAGCCGGTTCTGCTTAGCGCCAGCCACATGGTTGGAAGCACTGCCTGAGGACGAAGAAGAGGATCCTTTGAAGCCGACCCTTCTTCTTTATCGCTATCTACTTGCAGATTTGTTTCTATCCACAACCTAATTCTTAATTTCTCTACCTTCCAAAATTTTCCCAAATTTCCAAAATTAGGGTTTTTGGACTAACATCGTTGTTGATTTCACGATTCGAAGTCAAATTATCCATGGCAGGTCAGAGGAATAGTTACGGAAAGCGTTCTCATTCTCAGTCCGATTACTCCGACAACGGCAGAGGATGCGGCGGCAAGAGTAGAAACCCCAGCAATGAGAAAATCCTTTTCATAAACAGCCCACCTCGGATTCTTAGGTGCCACTCTCTCACTCACATACCCATCACAACCTTCAGACTCTTCATCCTCCTCCTTAAGCTTCTGAGGCTCATCCAAAACCAGCGGCTTCAATTTGTTTGACTTGGCCTCTCTATACGCTTGTACTCCTCTAAATTCAAATTCCTTATTGGTTCCAACCGCCTCTTGTTCTTCTCGACCCTTGAACCGAACTGCAAATCTTCCTCCTCTTTTTTGTTGTGTTTACTTCAGCCTGCACCTCCTTCCCTTGATTCGGAACCAAATTCTCAGTCTCAAATTCAATGTGTTTTCCAGGCCTACGCTTTTCAGGGTAGAAATGTTCAATTTCGGTATCGTTTTGAAGATACGTTGAACACGCCTTCTTCAAAGAAGACGTAGTCGCAATGATGTGGTTTGCTTCAAATTGGTCGGAATGTGTGGTGGAGTAAGAGGAGTTGAAGGAGGGTGAGAGGGTGTGGAGTTTGCTCGAGAATTTCAGGGTGGTGGGTGGTGAGATGTCAATTTTGCCCTTCTTATGGGTTGAAAGGCTAAAAAGTGGGTCATGTTGTCGGTGCCACGTCACAACTTGACGGCACAATTGGATGGAGTTATGAGAATTGGACACGGAAGATGAATTTGAGAAGTGCAGGGATGATCTTGATTAAAAATTAAAATTAGGGACTAACATGATTTTCGACCCAAAGTTGGAGGAGGCAAACTGAAATTAGTCCAAACACTAATGTATTACATTCATAGAATCATAACCCATAATGAGTGTTTCATCGTAACTTTTTTAATTTGAGTAGTGCTAGGGATCCCAAATTATTATACCAAAACTATATCCCAAATGACATGGCAACTGCCATGTAATCACTTGTGACTAGATAATTTCCTATGTGTATTTATGAAAGTTAAGTCTTTCAAGGAAAAAATTATTAGAAATAATATTGTGATTTAAATCTCTAATTGGCGAAACGAAGAAGATGAAGAACTAAATATGCCCTGCAATCAAATAATCAAATTCCCCATAATCCCAATACTCAACCCTACAATCACAAGCCATCATCATCCGTCTTTGATACAACGTACTCCTCAATTTGGATTGCCTCCAATAGGAAGAGATAACGTGAAAACCACATTTGGAATAATTAGATATAAAAGGAGACTGATCTCACTAGGTATGCAATGGTGAGACCTAGGCCTATGAATTCTTTAGAAAGAGAGATTGGGCGAGAGATTTTCTTCTTTAGATTTCTTTGATGGTTTTCACTAACTTCAAGGAAATTTTAGTCTCCTTCTAAATCAAGTGGATTAATTACCTGGGAATGTACCAGTAATGACGGCTTAGGGTTTCAAAACAATGTTTTTTATTAGTTAAGAAAAAAAAAATACAAACTAAAAATAATTATTGGAGACAAGTGGAAATTACAAAGTGATGATATGGCAGTTGCCATGTCATTTGGTATGTAAGTTTGGTCAAAAAAATTTGGGATCTCTAACATTTTTCTTTTAATTTTACTCATTTTTTGACAAATTTAACAAAATAAATTAAAATACCATTAAAAATGCTCTTATAAAATAGAAGATATCACCCCTACCATGCCAGCTATTGGAATCAAATCATTCTCCTTGATCAACATACACAATTAGATCTTATCTTTTTATGACCAAAAATGGTAGGAGTGGGCATTTTGTACCGAAAATGCGGTTACCGACCCGAACTAAAACAGTGTCGTTTTATGATCACACCGCACCGAACCGTATAAAAGCGGTTCGGTTGCTGTTTCTGGTCATAAACCGCCCGATTTAAACCGACCCACACCGAATTTATTTTAATTACATTTTATTTATTTATTATTTCTCTATTGATGGAAATGTTGGTTTTCAATATATAAGAAATCCATTTTTGATTAGGTTTTCAGTTTGTAATAAGTTGCTATGTTTGCTTGATCATTGATATATATATATATATATATATACAGATCCTATCCAGAGCGATGCCTTAAAGCATTGATAACTGCTATGTTTGCTTGATCATTGATATATATATATATATATATATATATATATATATATATATATATATATATTCAGTTTTTAGATACTAATGTATAGATCAGCTCTGCCAAATTTCAGCCAAATTGATAGTCGTTAAGGCATTGATAGCTGCCTTAAAGCTAGTACGGTTCAGGTTGGACATATTCAGTTCGTCCATTGGTTTAAGCGAGTTAGATACCTTATAGATCATCAATTTGGCTGAAATTTTGCAGAGATGATCTATACATTAGTACCTAAAAACTGAACGGTCGAGATGTGGATATGCGACCGAAAAGTGACCCTAAACTCCAACCTCGCACTTTAATTTCAAAGCGAGGCATCGCTCTGGATAGGATCATTATATATATATATATATATATATATATATATATATATATATGTATGTGTGTGTGTGTGTGTGTAATAAGTTGCTATGGTCTTTCTGCAAGTTGCTTGATATTGAGTGACATTTGCAGATTTGTGTGGACTCTAAATGCATTCAAAATTTATTTATGCCTTATTGAAATTGTTAGGTAAAAATAAGCTTGATTTTGTCCCTCTCTTTCTAGTTGAAATTAATAAATCGCTTCAAACCGAAATCAACCCGCACCGCACCGAAAAATGGTGTAACCGAAATAATCGATTCAGCCTTTTTGTAATGCGGTTGCGGTTTGATATATAGGCCAAACCGAAAAAAGCGATTTGGTTGCGGTTTGGGCCTCAAACCGCACCGCGCCCACCCCTAAAAAATGGTACCACCAATAAAGTTTGATTTGAACTGCCATTTTCATCTTTCCCCAAAAGGGTATAAAATCAAAATTTACCTATCTGACAACTCTTCCTTTTTACCTTATTATCAATAGTAAAATTTTTGTTAAGTAAATAAAGGTTTGCCAAGAAAGGGAGTAAACAAAGGTCCTGGCACGCCTGCTCAAAATAGTTTTCACTGAAAAGAATCTTTTTATCATGACTCGGAATTTCATGCAGATATTATTAATGCTGACATCAAATAGTAGTAAATTAATTTTCTAATAGAGATGTCATTTGTTTTCTAATAAATACGATTCAAGGACATTAACAAATATTCTCAAAAAAAAAAAAAAAGGACATTAACAAATTAACAAGGTTTAATTTCTTCAAACGTAATAACAAAAAAAAAAGAGGAAAAAAAAGAGAGACTATAAGTTCTTTATAGAAAAAAAGAAGAATTTTGCTAAATTAACCTGGCACAAAAATAATTGTCAAATAATTCTAATTGTAACCCTACCTAGCCCTTGTCAAAATGCCTTCTAGCCATACCCAGCGGATTCAAATTTGCTCACCATTTTTATTTTGTGGTGATATCACCACCCTATTAAAACTTGTCACGTCATGTAAAATTAATTTAATACTTAAAATTTATTTTTTTAATAAAACATCATGATTAACTATAATTATGTTTTATAACACATGACAGTTTTATATTGAGTGGTAGTATCACCACCAAAATATTGGTGGTGAGCAAATTTAAATCCGTACCGAGCTTCCTTCCCCAACTCTACTTCAGATTTTACCTCTTTCTTGGCTATGTCTCTCCATTGACCTTCCATTACGTAGTTGAAGTTTTTCATCGTTTGGAACATTGGTCTTCTAGGTTTCTTGTTCAATAGGGTTGCAAAGAAAAATGGTGTAAGTTGCGACTCATGAGTCTGCTGGGCTCCATGAAAGAAGTAATTATGAAGATGATAAAAGATCAGACATGCCAAATATTTGATAAATAACAATTCAATCTGGAGTTGCAAAACTAATTAAGAAATGAGTTTGATCAACAATAAGAGCAAACAAATCAACCGGTCTGAATGGCGGCAGGTATGAATTATCAAAAGGTCATGCTCGAAACTGATTGTTCTATGTTGGCAGCTGCAATGAATCAAGAAAAAGGGGATCTTTCTATGTGTAGTTTTTTGCTTGAAGAGGTGAAGGAGTACTTGCGCACTCATCCGGAGTTTAAAGTAGTTTTTGTTTCGCTTGAGGCTAATATGGTGGCTCATAAGCTAGCAAGTAAAGCATGTAATAGTGTTAGCCAAAATTGGTTTGGTTCTGCTCCTGACTTTGTAAGGGATGTCATTCTAAACGAGTGCACTCGTTGATTTTTTTCAATGAAATCCAATTTTAAAAAAAAAAATCAACCAATACGTAATTGCAAGACCAAATAAATTTTGAGAGCATTTCTAACAGTTTCTCTGTTATGCAATACAAACAAAGTTCATTTTTGTTACAAAGTTCGTATTTATATACATGTGCTATTATATGTGTAATCATTAGTGTGAATTTTCTTAAAAAAACTCGGACGGCTTGGGGCTAGGGTTTGCAAATTCCTCCTCGTCCTGCGGCGCTCCTGGTCGGCGTAGGTCCGCCTTGTCGTCAATGGGTTGCTGCCGGACGGGTGTTTGAACACTAGTTGCCTGATAGTCTCTTGGGTTTGGCTTACTGTTTGGCTGGATGGTTTGATAAGAGCACCGAACGAAGTCTTCAGCACGGTGGACGGTGGTTCAACGCAGGTCGCGCTTCGTCGGGGCACCTTCAAGATCGGCGACGTGATGGCGGGGGCTGGATCGACTGCATCTTGGGAGGCTAGATTCAAAGCGACGTGGCTCAGTCATGCCTTGACGGTGGATTGCGGTGGTCTGGTCCGACGTGGGCTTGTGAAGGCAAGGTCGGCGTTTGGATTGGCAGTGTGGTCTGGCGTTAACATCGGGCGCGACATCCAGCGATGGGTTTTGACGACGAGATCCGGCGATGGTTTTCAGCAGCAAGATCTGGCGCTGGGGGCGGTGGTCGACGACCAGTGTGATGAAGATAGACTTGGGGCTTGGGTCAAGCTTTCTTTGTTGGGCCTGAGTTGGATCCTTCTTGGGGCTGTGGGGCTGCGATTTTGGGCTGGCTACTTTTAGTTTGTCTTTATTCAATTTTTCCCTTTGTTTAGGGAACTCTATTTCCTTTGTTTTTAAGGTAGCTATAAGTTTTATCTTTAGGCTTGCTTATTTACTATGTTATTTCATATTCTGTAGGCTTGCTTGAATAAGTGAGCATGGGTACCGTCAAATGATCAGACCTAATCTATGTATCGCTGTGGTTTTCCACAAACTCTTTATCTACCCAGAGATGGTAGAGGGAGGATATGTAATGGTCTTTTCTAGCCTGAGAATTAATATATATCGACATGATATTCTTCAAAAAGTTCATTTTTGTTAAGCAATACAGACAAAGTTTATGTAAAGATTTAAAGAATGATGAGTATTTTAAAAAAAAACAAAGAATGATGATTATATCAAAATTTTCCTCATTAATTCACTTTAAAAAAATCCTCACTAATTTATGTAACTGATGATTTTATGCTTAATATAAGGCTTTGTCAACAATAATGAAAACATTATAATATAAATGCACAAGTTAGCTTCCTTTTCAGTCCGGAAGAAATAAAACTCTTTAAAGATTGGTAAACATCAAAAAAATTTTTGCTAATGAATGATGATTCATATCAGAAAGTAAATCTATCAGGTTAAAATTTTAGATTATCACATACTATGATTATATTAATACTATATTTAAAAAAGGAGCTATTTTCAGAAGTTTGTGTTATATTTTATGTTTTTAGAAATAGAAAAATATGAGAGCAATATTTTCGTTTTCTCCCCTCGATAGCATAAATGCCAAGCAGCGCACACACAAAGCCAGATGGCTCCTCCTCCTCCTCCTCCTCTTTATAGTTAGTAACGCCCTCACTCATGCATAAGCAAACCCTCATCACCCAATTCCCCATTTAAAACCCCATCGATCTCATCCCTCCTTCTCCGCATTCTTACTTCTTCTCAAACCAAACCCCTGTTGCTGGTCTTCTTCTTCTTCCTCTCAATTCTCTCTGATCGCTCTCTCTCTCTCTCTCTCTCTCTCTCTCTCATCACTAGCAGCTATGGTGGTTCTGTCTCAACCAGCTGCATTAGACCATTTCTCTCTAATCAAATCATGCAAGCCAACAAGCTTGTTCTCTGGGATTCCAGTGGTAGACCTCTCAGACCCAGATGCCAAGAGCCAAATCATCAAGGCCTGCGAAGAGTACGGCTTGTTCAAGGTGGTCAACCATGGAGTCCCATTGGAGTTCATGACCACACTTGAGGCTCAAGCTCTCAAGTTCTTCAACTTGCCACAGTCTGAAAAAGACAGGGCCGGCCCTGCTGACCCTTTTGGCTACGGAAGCAAGCGAATCGGGCCAAACGGCGACGTGGGTTGGATTGAATACATCCTCCTCAACGCCAATCCTGAAATTATCTCCCACAAATCACTCTCCATTTTCAAAAACAACCCAGAAATTTTCCGGTAAGTTATTGATTATTTTGTTTTTCAATCCTTGACAGAGAACTAACTCTGTTCTTGCTCTGTTTTGCAATCATGTATTAGTACTCTGTTTTGCTCTGTTTTACAGTTCTGCTGTTGAGGACTATATCTCGGCGGTGAAGAAGATGACTTGTGAGGTACTAGAAATGGTGGCTGATGCGTTGGGAATCGATCAAAGAAATGCGCTGAGCAAGCTTCTGAGAGATGAGAAGAGTGACTCTTGTTTCAGGCTCAACTACTATCCGCCGTGCCCGGAGCTTCAAGCATTGAGTGGACGGAATTTGATTGGGTTTGGAGAGCACACAGACCCCCAGATAATCTCTGTCCTAAGATCTAACAACACCGCAAGCCTGCAAATCAGTCTGAAAGACGGGACTTGGGTTTCTGTCCCACCTGATCAGACTTCCTTTTTCATTAATGTTGGTGATTGCCTACAGGTACTAATACAAATCCCATTTATTATTCATATTTTTTAATTTATTCCGCATTTTATTTATTTTTAAATTGTGGGATTCTGGATTTTCTACTTATAAATGAGAGACTATGTCATCCTCACAAATTGTCGTTGGCAAACAATACCATTATTGAAAATATTTTTGTTTTTTCAGCTTGTCAACTTTTTAACTAGTTAATTTATTGCTTTGGTAGTGAAGGTTGGATCCTGACTTCTAGTAGGCAGCCGGGTATTGCCGGTTTTTTATTCTACATAGTTTGTGGGTGATGGTGATTACTAGTATTTGCGTTTACCCTAAAGTCTTGACCCTAAGATTTGTTCGGGAACGAAAGATCCAAACTGAAAACCTCGTTCAACTTATCAGTAACATCGATTAGCTCCCAAAAAAAAAAAAAAATCAAAGCTTTCAAAAATGATACACACGCACACACGCGCATAAAAAGCCTTGTAACTGACCGTACATTACAATTTTGGCCGTGAAAGAAAATTTACTGATGGATCTCATTGTTGATGCAGGTGATGACTAATGGGAGGTTTAAGAGCGTGAAGCATAGGGTTTTGGCAGACACAGTAAGCTCAAGGATTTCGATGATTTACTTTGGAGGGCCACCTCTGAATGAAAAGATAACACCTCTGGCGTCAGTAATGGCAGAAGGAGAAGAAAGCTTGTACAAGGAGTTCACGTGGTCCGAGTACAAAAAGTCTGCATATAAATCACGGTTGGCTGATTATCGGCTAGGGCTCTTTGAGAAATCCTTTGGCCAATGAAATGATCGAGCTCCATTCCAATTTTAGCAAAAGAAAAAAAAGTTTTTTAGGGTTTTGTCTAAAAGCTCAGAAAATCAGAATAGGTTGACTGCAGCAGCCACTCTACTACGTACTTGCCATAGATGGAGCAATCACTCTATACTACGTACTTGCCATAGATGGAAAACAAATAGGTTGTTGTCTATCTCCTTTAGGTTGTTGTTTATCTACTTTTTTTTTCTTTTTTTTTCTTCTGTCTCTTAACCTTTCTTTTGTTTGTTTGTGGTTTTTTCTGGTTCAAATGTAACAACTACCTTCTAGCATTAATGTGAGTTTATCATCTTCATGTGTTCTTGCTCGTAATCTTATGTCAACTTTCCTTAAATACAGGAATGATGGTCACATGTACCAAACTTATTGAAATACTTCTGCAAATAACTAAATGAGTTCTACAAATGGATTCCACAATGGGAGAGGATCCTCTCCTGAGCTCTTTTATTACCTGACCTATCTGAGCTTTCCATCCTAAACCGCCACGTGTACAATAACATATCTAACGGCTGAAATAGGAAGACAACAGTTTCATTGCCCATCTTCTTCTTTTACCTGTTCTCTCTCTCTCTCTCACTTCCATCTCTATCTTCTTATTTTTCCAGATTTGGTTCCTTCGTTTCCACACCACCAAGACAATTACTCTGATTTTCGGTACCCTCAATACCCAATTCTTCCAATTTTTCCGAAACATTTGTGCACAAAGAACTCTTCTTTGACATGCTTATCTCTCTCCACCTTCCAATACATTCAAATTCAACTCAATCCATAAAGCAACCGGTTTGAGTCCCGCGATGATGTGAAGCAAGGACCAAAATATCGAAGAACTGGGTTGTTTTGGTGGACATGGGTTTTGGATCAGAGACTTCGAGAAAGAAGGAAGGTTTGGGTCTGCTTCTAAGGAAATAGTTCAAACTTTTCTGCATTTTTCCGTACCTTCTTTGGAAGTTGCTCATCTGCTATTCTTCAATTTTGTCTTCTCCACTAGCATGGGGTTATCACTCATCACAGTTGGTCGACCCAACAAGAAATGGCCAGTTATTAACCCCCAGTTACCAAAAAAAAAATTATCCACAATTTGAAGAAATGCCCAGATGCCATGAAAACTTAAAACTCATTGATGCCCAGAAAGATTGAAAGACGAGGAGAGAAAAGCTTCAGTGTTCCTGGGTTTTATTGGTACTTGCCAAAGTGGGTGTTCTTGAGGAATTCATCAAGCATCTTTGCAGAAACTTCTAAGAAATTCCCTTCCTAAATCTGATATCTCCTCTCCCTTCCACAATGGGATCAAATAAATACTGTCTCATACAGTTTCATCAAATAAATATATAAACAAAAGTAATGAATTTATGTCTATTAGCCAGTGGTGCATTCTTTGCTAGTTGGTGCTTGTTAGAATACATGAATTTTGTAGAGATTCCTGATATTATTTCGGGACATAGAATACATGAATTTTGTAGAGATTCCTGATATTATTTCGGGACATACTCTAGATGCCTATTGTAATAAGGGGTTTAGGCTTAATGTTCCTCCTTTGTATTTGACAATTTCATTAATTAAGGCTTGAGGGCAGTTGCACCAGCCTTTTATTTAAAAAAATACTCCACAGTTTCCTAAGTAATTAGTGACAAAAAAACGCACAGATGACAAACATAGAGCAACTTATGGAAAAGTTAGTCAAAACAACATCGGAAGACGTCAAAAAAATAATCTAAAACTAGAAAAGATAATCATTTATTTGCTGCGTAACATGTGCCGACAAACACAGGCGGTCGAATGTACCTATACAACATAAGCAACTGTGTCACCATCTGAAAAGATATTAAAAACATGCAGTGACATTTGCTTAACATGTCTTAAATAATGAACTATGCTCTCGAAGACACCAAAAAATTAAAGAGTTAGAAGAATTTAAATATAGGAACTTAAGGCGGTGTTGCAATACTTTTGTAAATAACAAAAGGGAAAATGACCCAAACAGTGTCCCACCTTATTGCCATTATAAACTTTCGTACCTCAGCTTTCAAAACTATCATATTGGTATCTGAGTTTCTCACCCCGACCCAATTTTGGTATCTAGAGTTGTTAGCTCCGTTACGGTGCGTGCCACGTGACATATTTTGAAAGGTATTTTCGTCCTTTCATATTTTAATTCATTATTTCTTTTTTTTTTCTTCTCTCTCTCTCTCTTAAGCTTTTTTTTTTTATGGTGATCTGGGTTTTTGAGGAGTGGATGCACGACAGTAGATTAGCAGCATTTCCACTTTGTTATCACCATATTCACGATGTTGTTTTTTGTTTGCCTCGAGCACTAATTAATGGTTCACAGTTGGTAATTGGATAAATATACCAGCTAAAGAAAATCGTCCTTTGATCGATTGGTCAGTGGTCCTTTTCATTGAAAAGAAACAAACCATAATCATTCATGAAACGGGAGAAAGAGTACGGGAAATTCACCGGCCAGATAAAATAAGCTCAGCTTGAGCAACCATGAAAGCAATCACAATGAAGCAATTAAACACGAGAAGATTAATCAACTTCCATTTAAAACAGTACTGTATTCCACAAAGAGGATGAGAGCTCGTGATTGGGATTGGAGAAGAAGCAAGGATGAGAAGAGAGGAATTGAGCTTTGCGTTTTGATCTGGGTTTGTTAAACACAATGATATCTTGCTGAAAAGAGAAAAAAATGCACAAGAGATAACACCAAAATCAGAAGGTCCACAATCTTCACCAAACTCAATCCATGGCTGCCTCATCCTCTCTCTGCAACTTCCTCTCCTTCCTGACACCCTCAAAGCCCCCATCACAATCCTAACCCCCACCACCCCATCTCCATCTCTCCCAAGCCCAAAAGCCCAGAGACTTCTTCGTCCCTCTAGTGGCCCAACCTGGTCCCTCTTTCTCTTCTTCCTCTTCGGAATTGGAGTCCGTGATGAATCCAATTCCAACTCCTTTCGATTCCAATTCCATACCCGAATAACGACGCCCCATCAAAATCAAATGATCCAGGCTTTCTGATTGGGACAAACCCAAGAACAGACATTTTATATGAAGAGGGTTTTCCACGATTTCCTTCATTATGATTAGAAACGAGAGAGAAAAAGAGTGAGGCAGAAAGTAAGAGATTCAGAAGGGAACAAGAATGTAGAGAAGCAGAAATTAAACCATGGTTAGAGTAGAGACGAGTTGCTGAGAAAGAGAAGAACGAAAAAAGCTGGAGAGAGAGAGAGAGAGAAGAAAAAAAAAAAAAGCTTAGAGAAAAGAAAAAAAAAATAATGAATTAAAATATGAAAGGACGAAAATATCCTTCAAAATATGCCACGTGGCACGCACCGTAACGGAGCTAATGGCTCCAAATATCAAAATTGGGTCAGGGTGAGAACCTCAGATACCAATCTCAATCCGATAGTTTTGAAAACTGAGGTACGAAGATTTAGAATGATAAAAACTAAAAAGGTGGAACACTATTTGGGCTATTTTCCCATAACAAAATGAGTTTAACAAATGGATTCCACGATATGAAGAAAAAAATACGGTACAAATAATTTCAGAAAACTAATAAATCTTGTGATGATATTTTATTTCTTTTGGTTACTCTCACTATTAAAACTGCTTTTTTTTTTTTTCTTGAACAATAAGAATTAGATGAGATCATGAGATTAACTCTTATTGGTGCACTTGGCCGAACAAGAGAGAACCACCACGCTTATATGTTCTGGACCCTATCCACATTTGAGTATATAAGGAAAGAAAGAAAAAAAACCAAAGAAAATGAGAAGAAACTTATAAAGCAATATTGGGAAACATGAGGACATAAGCACTCCACACTGAGTTCCCTAAGTGTAATCCAGTGACAAAGAAATGCACTGATAAAAAACACAGTGATTTCAAAAAGAATTGTCAAAATAAACAATGAAAAACGTTAAGAAAATCTAAAATTAGGAAAGACAACTATTATTTCCTGTATATTATGAAACAACAGGCACAAGCAGATGGTAATCCAACATATACAAGAGAGGTTGTCACTGTCTCAGAAGATATAAGAAACATGAAGTAACATATGCTTAATATGCCTCCAACGATTCACCATACTCCTTATTCATGCCAATGACTTCAAAAGGTAGACGAATTCAAGTAATGAACTTGAGGAGTTGGAATGCCAGTCTAGTCTAGCTTTTTCTTTTTTGGTTGATTGATACCAGTGTCATTATCTAAAACCGTTTATTTTGTAACCGCTGCTTCAGTTTTCTCTATCAACACACATCTTATCGTGCATAATATATGGAGTAAGCAATATTTTATCTCTAGGCCTATTCATTATTTCACGCTTAAACAAATACATGCACTTATGAATCGGATCTAGTCATTCTGGCCGCAAAGTAATGTTTTGGATTAAATACTCGTTACTCCTCATACTTTTGCATGAAAAACAGTTTAGTCCAAATTTTTTAAATTAAACAGTTTAGTCCTTATTCTTTCTAATTCTCACACAACAGGTCCTAAAATGACTATTATACCCCTCACTTTTCTTTTTTCTATATATATATATATATATATATATATATACAAAGCCGTTCCAAAGAGGACGTTCGCACTTTCGCTAAAGTGCGGACGGCGACACTGCAGCTCGGCTCGAGGCGCGACAAAGCGGCAGGGGTTGCTGGAAGGACGCCAGGGGTAGGGCGGAGAGGTCTGCAGTCGGTGGAGTCGCCGGCGAAGTCGTTGCAGCGCTGCCCAGAAAACCTGCAGTTGCAGGTCGGGTTGCTGCCCAGAACCTGCAACCCCGACCTCCTCCGACCTCGAACGCTGCCCAGAACCGTCCGAGATGCCTCCGACCTCCCTCCTGCAAGCCGCGCGCCGCCGTCCACACTTTAGCGAAGTGCGGACGGTCCGCTTTGGAACGGGCCTGTATATATATATATATATACACATACATATATATATATATATATATACACATATACATATATATATATACACACACACACACACATACATATATATATATATATATATATATATATACAGATCCAATCCAGAGCGGAGCTCCGCTTTGAAATTAACGTGTGAAGTTCGAGTTTTGGGTCACTTTTTGGTCGCATATCCACATCTCGACCGTTCAGTTTTTAGGTACTAGTGTATAGATCATCTCTGCAAATTTTCAGCCAAATTGATGATCGTTAAGGTATCTATCTCGCTTAAACCAATGGACGGACTGAATTTGTCAACCTGAACCGTACTAGCTTTAAGGCAGTTATCAATGTCTTAACGATCATCATTTTGGCTGAAAATTTGCAGAGACGATCTATACACTAGTACCTAAAAACTGAACGGTCGAGATGTGGATATGCGACCGAAAAGTGACCCAAAACTCGAACTTCACACGTTAATTTTCAAAGCGGAGCTCCGCTCTGGATAGGATCTGTATATATATATATATAGAGAAAGAGAGAGGCAAAAAAAAAAGTGAGGGGTATAATAGTCATTTTAGGATCTGTTGTGTGAGAATTAGAAAGAATAAGGACTAAACTGTTTAATTTTAAAATTTTGGACTAAACTGTTTTTCATGCAAAAGTATGAGGAGTAACGAGTATTTAGTCCTAATGTTTTCCTATTGCAAATTGAATTTCACATTTGTAACAGTCCTTACAAAGTAGTCTCAACTCTGTTCCTTGTTGGGTTTGAGAGGTCACGATACTATTTTCTAAGATGAATTAGAAAAGAAGCTATATTTTTAAAACTTCAACCACTCTTCGATCGAGTTCTTCAAAGCTCAACCAATCCTTCTGCCTTGATATTGTCTTGTCTGAGAGTTTTCAAAGGTCCAATGGTCCATTGTCATGAACTATTTGAGTAAATGCAAAACTCAATAAGATGATTAATTTGAACCCTAAAGCTTGCTACATTCCTGTGCATATTGAGCCAGGAAGGTAACTTGCTCCCCAGTTTAGAGAAGATTGAGTAAGTTGAGCGATTGATACACATGAAAAGCTCATATCAATATAGTCCACCAATCAAGTTCAAAATACATGTCCTAGCATTCATGTCGTCATATTATGAGACTGATTTATCAATTACTGTTTAAATGTATGATTCACGTTTATAATTTTTGTTTGGCAGAAAAGTATTACCATTATACTCGATTATGTGGGCAAACAATATAACTTTTTTTTTTTTTGGCTGAAGTTTTGGTTAAAGAGAGGCAAGGAGCCACCTTAACCTTTGAGAATTTATTGAAGAAAGAAAAAATACAATATAACTTGTTAAAACTATCATGCATTGTTTTTTTTTTTTTTTATATATTACATAGTTATCAAATGATATAATTAAATTTAAATAGTAGTGATAAATCACATATTAAACCGTCTATTTTTTGGTATAGAACCTAGTTGATTTGTTGGTCATATGCTTCAATTTGACAGCTTGTGACGCTAAATTTTTTTGTTTACATAAAAAGGCGTAAAGGCCATGCCCTTTTTTTTTTTGTTCCCAATCAGGAAAAGAAAGGACCCCAAAGACGAAACCAATGATTTCAATATGAATTCATGATTTTTGAAGTCCCCACTTTCCCACAAAAATAAGAAGATTCTCCAAGGAATGGAGTGGTCTACACAGTACTTTCCGATCTCTTTCACTTTCACTCTCAGCTACCACCCAACGTCCCAACCCAAGAGTTCGTATTTGACCATCCAACTAATTCCAAGCAGTCCATATAGATCTCACTATCACCGTCAGAATCACCACCTCAGCTTCTTTCTCTTGCTATATGCATTTGATAGCTGCTTAAATTTCAACCACGCCTCCAAAAGCCTGTGGGTTTGTTATTTGTCAGCTAAACATTGCTAGTATGATTATTTGGTTGTGGATGCTTCATTTCCTCACTATTATTTCATGCATCGATTCCACACCCGTTTTAGACTTTTAGTCAATGAAGAAAACTTCCACCATGCTTGAAGTTCAAATCACTCCCCCCGCCACCCCAAAAAAAAATCCCTTATTTAGTTGAAAAACAAAATAGAAAAAATCAGAAGGCTTTGCCACTTGCTAAAAGTTGAGGGTTGAGGGTGACTAATTTAGGGATTCCATCTCTTTCACACAACATTTAACGGAAGAGAAAACTTTCAGAATATTTGTAATACGTATTGGATGCAAAACTTAACATAACTCTTGTATACGGAAGGACGGAACCAAGTTAGAAGGCAGGGAAAAATATACAAACAGTACCCAACCTAAAGCCAACTCCGAATTTCTATACCCAAGTTTCTGAAACTATCACATTGGTACCCAGGTTATCCAGCGCGACCCAACATCCATACACGCCGTCTATAACGGTGTTAATTGTTATGCTAGGTGGCATAATTTCAGGGATATTTTGGTCCTTCCGTTCCTTAATCTTAGTTTTTATTTTTAAATAATGTTTTTCTTTAATTGGATTTTTTATTAGTTAAGTATTTACTTATAAAGGAATATCAGCCCTTCATTTCCACTCACTCTAACATCCTACGGCCAGAAAAATAAAACCATTGTTTTTGGCTTTCTAATCCATTTTCTCTTTCTTTGCCAAAAGAAATCCATTTCTCTTCATCTTCTCTATCCCTTCTGAAACCGGGCCTTCCTCTCAGCCACCACCACCCCCACTTTCATCATCAAAATCTCTTTACAACCCCAGAAGAAAAGGAGAGGTATCCCCACAGATCCATTCATAATTCTATTGGAAATTTTATCTTGATTAATTCATCAACTAAGCATAAGAAGAAAGGAACAAATTTTGGTGGTCAAAGACTAGATTAATTAAAACTTATGAGCTTGAACAGGGATTCATTGAATTTGACTTTTTTTTGTTGGGATTCATTGAAGCTGCAAAAACTACCAATCCAAATCCACAAACATCTAATCCAAAGATTAATCCAAATTCACCAACTAAGAAGAAACAAGGAGAAGAATTGGGAAAACCCGAAATTGAGCCCAGAAAAAAAAAAAAAAAAAAAAAAAAAAAACACCACAACCGCAAAACTGCCTTCTTCTTTTCTAGTGACCTCGCTGCCGTCTCCGGCCTCTTTCAGCCGACATTTTTACACCATTCTCTTCCTCTCTTCAAGAGGAACACACTCATATAAGTTTTCTTATCTATCACCCACTATATACAACAAATCGGGAAGAGAGAGAGAGAAAGAGACAACAAATCGGGAAGAGAAAGAGAGAGGCAGAGAGACAGAGAGAGGAAGAGAGAAAAGGGACTCAAGAATAGGGCTGGGTAAGTAAATGACGCAAATACCCATCAAATACGCCACGTGGCACACGGGTTAACGCCGTCATGGACGGCAGGTACATATGTTGGGTCGGGCGAGGTATTTGGGGTACCATTGTGATAGTTTCGGAAACTTGGGTATAGAAATTAGAAGGCCTTAGGTTGGGTACT